>NC_088201.1:105443753-105743753 GCF_037126465.1 Ornithodoros turicata
TTATTCAAGCTGTAGTGGAATGTTGAAGGGAAAATCCCGTAAAAGCCCTTATGAAAGGTCTTGAGCCACAAATCACCGGCAAAAGGCAGCCGGTATCACCTTCCTACGGGCAACCGGCAGAGCACCCAAATAACCGGCCGTGCCGGTATAATACCAGCCTGGTGGCAACCCAAGAAGACGTTGACCCGATTGTGGAAGATCATGCGTGGAACTTCCCCATGACTCACTAAACCTCGAAAGCTACCACCAAGGGAACCATAACAAGGAAGAGATCAGGGAGAGAGACTCTGAAATTACAGAACAAGGGCTGATGGCACGAAGATCTTGACTTGGGGCAGAACATCTAAGAGATGAGTTAGTCTCTGCCGGGAAAGTAATCAATTACTCAGTAATCGATTACTCAGAAAAGTAATTGATTACTCGAAAAATTACTTTGACTTTAAAGTAACTGATTACTCGAAAAATTACTCAAAAAGGTAATTGATTACAAGTAACGCAATTACTAGTAACGCGTTACGCACAAGTCTTGTCACTGCCACCCGCGTGCCCAGATCAACCGAGAGCCCAGAACCTTCGAACATTTTTTCGGATGAAATGAGCTTTTGGTTGATTTGGGACGTCGGAGTGCCCGGGTCAAGTCCGAGGGACCCTGGAAATTTCCAGCAAGCAAACAAGATAATGGAAAGACGGGGCACAGAAAGCTCCAAAAAAGAGAAAGATCCAAAATAAGTAATTAGAGTATTGAGTAGGAAATACCGTAAAATGTATTTTAAATGGAGTACAAACACACAAAGTAAAAATTATTGAGTAGAGTACCAAAATACAGCAAATTGTATTTAAAATACGGTATTTTAAATACAATACTCCGAATACGTACAAGTCTGCCAAACACTTAAAGAAGAGGATGGAAAATTGCTGTAAGAGGCAAATGTGCAACTATAATGCACTATAACATGTATCTAACATGACATACCAGGTGGTTTCGAGGGCCGTGTAAAACTCCAAGGTTTTCCAAATCTTGAAAATCACATTTTTGAATTCCAGGAAATTCAGCAGTTTCAAGACCTGTGGGAAACAATAGCCTTACACCCTGTGAAATATGCGCATTCTCAGAATCCTTCTCGCATACAAACATGAAAAGAAGTATTACATAGCACACTTGACTCAGATACTATTACACGTTCACAAGACATTAAAATAGCATTAAGACGGCGAGAAAATGCCTTAGTACGCAATGACCACCTGTTACTGTGCATGTCCTACTATCGAACCTCGCTAACATCTGCGATTCCTGTCGGTGCTTTTGATTGGCACTTGGGTCGCGCTGACTTTTTCAAGCGTAGACATTGTGAGCCAGCGGGAATTCGTCTTAAAGGGACGGTCTCGTACAGCCGGGGCGATTCCGAAACTTAGCCAAAACTAGCTTCACGAGTACTGTACACATACAACCGTCAAAGTTTCATTCGGAATAACCAAGTCGTTTTCGAGGAATTTGTCGAAACGTGCCGTAATAGCAGACGACGAAACGTGCGCCTCTCTCATGCATACGTCACGTATGACGTCGGCCTGTGGGTACGTCGTCGTTGTCATGGTAATTGTAACTTGCAGAAACACCTTGGGTTGAGTCATCCCCTTTGCTCTCGAAATGGGGACACTCAGGCATATACCTCCGCGAGCGGAGAATGTAGTCCGAGGATTGACTGTGGGGTCTCCGATAATGTGGCGCATAATCGGATACGTGGAAGCTAAGTCATGTTTTCTTTCCGCGGGTATTTAATGCAGTTTTTAAATAAACACGCACTCCTTCCCGATGTACGTCGTCAGCGACACTTCATCTCGAAGCATGATCAGTGTGCAACGCGGAGTGTAATGGAAGCGCGCGTAATATATTTTTGGTCGGAGCTGTAATGCGACCGCACGCGCCGATGGCCGGCGACTTGAGATTTGTGATTGTGCGTGGGGTTGTCCTGCGACTTTTAACTTGTCTCTGAGAATTAACATAGTTGCATGCTTGCCACTTCTTAGAATGTGCATTTTGCACCTGAGAACTGAAAGAAAATGTACGAGAGTTGCCGCGGTGCCCAGTAACTCTCGTCTGTCGTAAAGTCGTCTACTCACGCCGATGCACGAGCGCGCGCAAAAGCAGACAATTTCTGTATCCTATCACGGACTTTCCCGCAGGGCGTTCTTATTGTTGCCAACACAGATCGCGGCATGCTCTGCAATCTTTATCAATTTAATTCGGTTATTTAATAACTGTGGCGTGTTTTGTCGAGTAAATTCGCAGTATTCCATTTTCA
This sequence comes from Ornithodoros turicata, assembly GCF_037126465.1. Classification (NCBI taxonomy): domain Eukaryota; kingdom Metazoa; phylum Arthropoda; class Arachnida; order Ixodida; family Argasidae; genus Ornithodoros; species Ornithodoros turicata. The sequence goes on from NC_088201.1 coordinate 105,446,054, forward strand.
ACAAAGGGCAATCAAATGGTACACTTTATGAGAGGGGCAGGGGGTACGAGACCATCCCTTTAAGGGTACAACGTGAAGTGTTTCGAGCACACACGATGGTTTGTCTGCAAATCTATGCCCAGCAACCAAGGCCATTCTCTTCTTCGCTGTTCAACTAGGTATGATGTGGTACAAGATAACTTAGGTTCTGTCACGCGTCTCCGCAGACCGAAACATAACAGTGTGTACCTTACGTGCACTAACTAGTGCTATGTCATGGAGCATGACCATTTAAAATGAATACCCAGTGAACCATAACACATCCTGTGGACATCTGCAACATGTGAATGAATTGATAACGTGATGACCGGAAGACATCCAGAATTGGGCTTTACTTTGGATGTTCATAAGACAGGTAATGCAACATCTTGAGACATGGTTTTGGCAGTCCTGTGGACATACAGAGGGACATTTTAGGGACGCCTTACGAGACGTTACCACCGAGCTCTCCCTCACCCTTATGTGTGCTTCACTGCGCTTCCACTGTGCACGAACTGTAACAATATTTTACAACGGTTTAATTGTGAACAGCACTTTTATTTGACAGACACAACAAAAGTTAGAACGGATTAATTGATATAATCAGTTGGCACGGGACATGCAAAAGCAATGACACGGACCCCAAAAATAGCATAAGCCAGGATAGCTTATTGATTGATTGATTTCTTATTGCCCACCAACCGAAATAATCCTTATGAGTGGTGCACTTTACAGGAGAGAAAGAACTTAACGTGACCGCAAAAACAGATGACGTCTGCGCCAAAATCTGATGCTAAGCATAGGACAGACTTGTACGTATTTAGAGTATTGTATTTAAAAAACTGTATTTTAAATACACTTTGCGGTATTTTGGTCTCTGCTACTCTACTCAATACTTTTTGTTTTGTGTATTTGTACACTATTTAAAATACATTTTATGGTATTTTCTACTCAATACTCTAATTACATATTTTGGATCTCCCTCTCAAACTTTCTGTGTCTCGTCTTTTCATTATCTTGCTTGGTCAGTGGAAATTTCCTGAGTCCCTCGGACTTGACCCGGACATTTGCCCTTCTTGGAAGTCTCAATTTAGACATCTTGCCCCGTGTGTACTAATCCTTGGCGAGTGAGGGTTCTATTATGTGTGCCCTGACGCGGTAATGCCGAATTCTGACCTCGCCGAGCAGGGACCTGCTAGAACTTTGCTTTGTTCTGTGGGGGGAGGGGGGTGTATAAGTTTAATGAAGAGAAGGTGGCGTCCACGCAGGGAGAGGTCAGCCAGAGATATGTCGGCTTGCTACGCCCAGGTGGAGCAAAAAAAGAAAAAAACGGCCGGCTTCGTGGCAGTGGAGGCGAGCGCCCAAGGCCGCGGTTCTCAGGTTACAGCGTAACCCTCAGCTGGGTGTCCTGTAATATTGGAGGAGAGCCCTTGTAACGGCTCCCTGCTGTTGGCGTGCGACGAGGTCGAGAAGCACGGCCAGTGAGAGCGAACCGTGTCCCAGGCGTTGGAGGCGATCGGCGAGGACAGCGCGGGCTGCAGAGTACTCCGGGCAGGTTAATAGGAGGTGCTCGACGTCTGCTACACATATACTGGGTCACATATACTTAGTGGAGTTATGTGGTATCTCTTTGTCATCTTTTTGGGACCTGTGTTTAGATGATTCCTATCACACAGGGACGGCTTGCGTAGTACGCGGGGTTTAGGTGATTCATGTCACATAGAGGCGACTTTCCGCATTGACCAGTGACTGGTGACTTTTTCCGTTCAAGGATAAATAGTATCTTAATTGTATTTCACATAGTATTTCAAGTATAATTTCAAGTATTTCGTACTCCATCTTAATTACTTTAATTTTCATGCATTTATACTCTATCTTAATTACATTCTAACGTCAGTATTTATTATCTTATCTTAAATACATTTTTGAGTATCTTGTACATGTCTGGCATAGGATAAGTAGCTAAGTAGATCGGGTTTCATTATATGCAAACCTTGAAAAATATCAACACAGTGTCACAAAATCATTGAACTCACGCTGTTCACGACTCAATGGGCAACGTCTAAATGTTATGCTGACATCACAAAAATACTAAGTTCAGAGCAACACTAGACAACGTGTAACTGACAGCGGCAGGAAAAGTGACGCATCAAATAAAACTCTCACAAAACACACCTCCCGCTGTCTTTGCTGTAAATGGCTCAATATAGTATTCACCACTACTGTGAAGTTCGGTACATACCACAATTTCTGTCACAAGTATAGAATTTTGAGTGAAACACCTAGGAGCTGACAGGTAAGTACATTGCATAAAATTTTAGGATAGGCAATACTACTTGGCAGGCAATACTCACAGACAGGTGCAGGAAACCTAAAGCCGTAATTCTAGCCTACAATATAGCGATATAGCCTGTAATACTAGCCGTTCTGCAGATGTTGATGGTCCGTGAAAAAAAAAAGAAAAAAAAAGAAATAGGTTGAAGGCCATCGGTGAGTTAGGAGGAATAAACGGTTTTCGGATTCTCTGCGTTGCGCGGTCCGGGAAACAGGAGAGGAGGAAAAAACTGCCTCTCTTAAGACGATGTCGTCGCGCGCAGGTTTGAGCGTTCCCTACAAGGCTATTTCTTGTCGAATTATAGTAATTTCTTGATCTGGCTTTAGACCACTTACGGCACAATAGGCTTATGTGTTGGTAATGCTGTGTCGGTTTTTGTTTTTCAGCAAAAAAAAAAAAAAATTAAAGTTGACTCAAAGCGCCGAAAAGTACCATATTCACTGCAACTTTGCGGACGATAAAGACGGATAAGATTGAGCTTCATGCCGTTTAACTTGTCATTTATGGGGCTATCGAATGATGTATAATTTGTTGCTCTACTCTGTCAGGAATGTAAGCGATAGCTCTTTAAGTAGCACCGTACCGCCGAAAAATGACGAATTTCGGAAGCCTTTATCTACAAAAACCCACCAAAACCTTGCCTCGAAAATTTTATAAGTTGTAGGTAGTTCATTAGACTATGCTCAGAAGAAAAAGGAAAGTTCGGACTCGATCAGTAGGCGCACTGCGAATTTTTTGCCAGCCCTATACGTGGAGCACATTCAAGTGGTGGCACCGTCTCCCGCGTGGGGCAAAATCCTATTATCCAAAGGGATTTTCACTCTTCTGTCTTCACATGAAAAGCAATTGCGATCATTCGAAACCGTTCTGAGCGTTTGCGTTAATAACAGTGTGGGAGTCGCTGAATGTAGATTGTGGAACAACCAGGTGTGCTCACATTTTTTGTGGCATGACACACATGCATTGCAAGTGCTGGGAGTCGGTGAAGAAAATAATGCTTTAGAATACTTTTGCGTCTGTGTAAGAGGTATATTTGTCCACGGTGATCATATCGAAGCATATTTGCAGTACAAATACAAATACAATTTGCAGAATAAAAATAACTGGACAGCGAAGAAGACAAGGTAACGAAGGTAAGAAAGTAACGTAATATAGAGCATTGCGGGTGGATGGGAGTGTTCATGTCATGAACTGCTTTAGGCTGCTGTAGGAGCCACTTCCCTTAATGTTACTTTTGATGGCAGGTTCTTGTCAGATTTTCTTGATAGGCTCTTCTCACGTTGCATGCTGACTCGCTGTAATCCTGGCAGTTACTCCTGGATATTCTTGGCAAGGCAACACCGAAAGCGGCCTCCAGTTTATGGCCTTTCTTCCTTCCCATTTCTTCACGTATTTCGGAGTGTTTCCGCTGTGCATATGCCTCCACCGACTTCCTTCTTTGCCTAAGCGGTGTGACGTTAACGGCTTCAGATGATATGTACTCATTGACTTCTTCGACCACGTCGGACTGGTGCAAAAACACTGCACCCTCTTCCTTCAAATGTGTGCGACATTGCTGCGTGCTGTGATTCAGTCACCTTTTCTGTGAAGTACTTGAAGCAACTTCTGCACAGCTGGGCAACTTCTCTTATTCCTTGATCCGCTGGAACCACGTTCTTTATGGCAGCTACGCCGATCTCCGAGGCAAGGCGAAAGTCATTTGTCCGAAGCACTTTTTTCTTGTGTGTGAGGCGGTAGTCAGTGCTGTACAACGAAAGAGGTCATTGAGGTAGGTGTGATGCCAGGACGACACAGTGCAGTAATGCAGATGTCACGCATTCTGTATAAGGGTACTCCGTGCATTTCTGTAGTCGGGGACGATGCGAAACCAGACTTGTGCCCGTTACAAAAAAAAAAAAAAAAAAGAGAAAATAATTAAATACTGTTACCCGTTACTTCAGAAAAAAGTAACTAAATACGTTATTGACATTGACATGACAAAAGTAACGAGGTCTCGTTACTCACAAGTAACGAGTTACTTTTACGTTACCGCCGCTTAGTTAAAGGAGCCAACAAACATGCCGCGACACGTGACACGTGATTAGTGACCCTTCGTTTTGTCTTGTTGCCCCTCTGCGTCGCGTCTTGGGTATGGGTCATTGTAATAAACCTTTTGTTGAGTCTGATAATTTGTCGTCCGTCCTTCGTGTTCCGTGTTTCTCGGCCCCTTAAAATAAGTCTATATCACCTTGCCTGGACCCTCCCTTCTTCCCGAAGTGGGGGTGATCGGAGACTATGAAAACACAAGAAAAGACACCGGTTTTCGTGCTAGCGATCACCAACGGTTCCCGAAAACAGACGAGGGGCTGCGTCATAATTTAGGGCGCTCAGAAGCTTAGCAAAGACAAGAAAAGACTAGAAGTCGAAACGCGTTTTTTTGTAGCCATTGCACAATTGGTGCCCATTCTTGGGAAGGAGTGATGGTCGGAGATTTCGGAAACAAGAGAAAAGACAACACATCCAGCGAGGGATTGCAATAATACTTTGATTCACACGTCGTCGCGGGAAAACGCAGGTCAGATCTGCACACATTGCGCCACACGGAGTGCCGAAATGTGCTCCACCGCTCTGAAGAAAAAGAACAAGTAACGTCAGTAACGGGTTACTAATTTTTGTAACTAATTCCGTTACTATTACCATATTTTAAAAAAGTAACTGAATCGTTACTTCGTTACCAAAAAAGGTAACCGTTACCAAGTAACGAGTTACTTGTAACGAGTTAGGCACAACTCTGTGCGAAACTTTGCACAATGTGTCTTCCTTGAGCTAATCCGACTAGGACTTTCGCATGGGGGCAGCTAGTCGCAGCATGTCGAACCGAAGAACATAGAGTGTCCCAGAAAACGTGTCATTGAATTATAATAAAAAAACTACGCCACCTTTTTATGCGTTTACGCCACCATGCGTACTACGCCACCACAAGCGTTTATTTCTCCTAACTCACCGATGGCTTCAACCTATGTTTTTTTCCTGTTCATTCGAGATATCAAGTGCACCGGATTGTTCCATTTGAGATGGAACTAGCCCCGTCACACTGATCGCGATAAACCGTAAAGGCTTGATTTGATTTCCTCTACGCCTTTAGGTGTGCACATAGCTTCCACTTTACTTTAGGCATGACTCAGTTTTGGCAGGCCGAATGTGCCGTTACAGTTATACAGCCCAATTCGCCACTCCCCCAAATTTAGGTTTTTAGAAGTTTTTTCATCAGAATTAATATTAATTTAGAGCACACATTCATTTCCCCAATTTTTACCCCCCCCCTCAAATTTGGAAAAATATTTCCCGAAAACCTTAGGCTCTAAAAATAATGTTTACCCCATGTTTCATGCGCGTGCTTTCTAGCACAGCATTTCGAATTTCGTGGCACGAAGAAAAGCAAGATTATATTGCGGGACCGTCTTGCGTCCGGAATGCGTGCCTCTTCCCCACGAGCCCCTCTCCCATGCGCGATCCAGCCTTTATACATAGAGATTAGTGCTTCACACAAACAAGGTGGTCACGTGATAGAGATGACGATGACGATGTGTGGTACCTTCTCTTACGAAGTCTCCTCCTGCAAACGAAAACCAAAACAGTGAGCTTAAGGTATGCCGGCACCGCGCGGTATAGTAAGGCACCGCGCGGTACGGTATGCCGACACATCGCGATCAGAACAAGACGGCCCGCGAACAGGTTGGTTGAGGTGGTGCATAGCCTCCTATATACTACATGCCTGCCCAATGATCCCGGAACACACAGGCGCCGGTCGTCCACGATAGTGGCGCTAGTTTCCTAGGTCGGTGATAGCTACCTCGATGCGATATCAGCAGTATTGGTCATGACGCCGTCTTCCTACATACAGATTGCAGATTACAACCGGTGGCGTCTGACAGGCGGAGAAATGACGTGACACCCAAAAGAGACTGTAACAACGCTAACTGGCACGACGTCTTTCGATAACCACTGGATTATCGAGCGATGACACAGCCTGCACAGCACGCGCCCATCCAGGACGCTTATCTCCGCAAACAACTGTAGAGCAACGTATGCACCGAGCGCACGGCAGGGTACACTTACGGGGTAGGAAAAGGTTGTCACTGCTCTGACTGTTCGTGTTTCCGACCTAGGAAACTGGCGCCCCCAGTACAGTTCCGTGAACGGCCACATTTGCCTCAGTGGGCAGGCATGTAGTATATAGGAGGCTATGGGTGGTGGTTCAGGTGGTAGCTCCGTCGAACAGCGCTGCGTTTATTCTTTCATTTTATTTTGCAAAAATATCACTAAACAGGGGTTTCTGCACTCATGCGGAAATATGACAAGAAATTATATCGTCACCAAAAGAACCAAACCTCGACAAAGATACTTATCCACAGTGTTGCGCGCTGCAAGGGGGTTGTTTGACGCCAGGCGTCACGCCGCTGCACCACGTCGAGTTTTTCATCACAAGTTTAAAATATTCAGAGCGCGTTGTCGGTCGTATGGTTCCACATATCACATTTACACGCTACAAAGTCTCAAGTTACGCCGCCAGTATATCTGATTGTATCTCAATACGGCCGAAAGTCTCAATACGGTCGATAGTCCTTTAATCCCCAAGTGTATCATTACGGACAAAGTCTCAATACGGCCGAAGGCAGTCTCATTACGGCCAAAGATGTCTCATAACGGCCAAATGTCAAAATGTGTACTGTAACCTGCATTGATATGCAATATCGCAGACAGGTATGGATATATATTCAGCAGGGTATAAGCCATGCACTGTGCCCTTAGGGCCCTTATCATATTTATATACACATATTGCGAGACAAACGGTATGTTATCATACCACAGCACAATGCAACATATTGTGTAATGTGTACTCCCACAAGGTAGTATTGATGTTGCTGTGAAGCAGGCTACTATGTGGAGTTAGCTACTTGTAGAGAGCTAGATGAATATTGGCTTTGTTGTGACGCTTTTGGAGCCATCCTACAGTCACTGGCCAAGACGGAACACCTATCTCAGTCGATGTCAGTTTATTTCCATTAGCCTTACGATGGTACAATTCTTGCTTCTGGAATGAGTAAACCTGCAAGAAGCGAAGACCAACCATGAATAGGATAGAAGATATATATAAAAAAACAAGCATTTGTCTCTACATGGCTGGTTTTAATGTGCACAAGCTGCACACGTGTTGATATGTGTCTGTTATTTCATACAAGGTTAACATAAATCTTCATCTAGACAAAAGAATGACAAGCCTTAAAAATGTGACTTCCAGGTAAACACAGAGAATGACCATGATATGAATTTAGGTTCACATGTGAACATCAAATAGTGATACATTACAATTCATGAAATGATGCATGCGTAACTTTCCATTTCTGGTTTCTTTTTTTATAAAGGTAGTGCACGAATTACCATTCGTGCACTACTACAAAATTTCTCACTTCACAACAGAACCTTATGATGATCTTAACAGCTCACCTCTTCGGCCAGGACTCCCTGGGCAGCAACATCCTATTAGCCATGTTGTTGTTTTTCTTTTTCGGAATCCTCCGTGCAGCCACATACCATGCCTGGAATGGAAAACCAACTATAAATAACAATGTATTTGAATGACTTCCTCTTGAAGTATTTATTCAAATCAGATAAGCTTTTGTGCCTAGTATGGTGCGCGAAGGCACATAAGTACAACATTTGCGGACGTTCGACGTAAGCAGTTCAAGGAGATCGATTCAAGTACGCCGACTTGCGCTTTTATTTTTGAACAAATACGACAACAAACTTTAACAAATTAAATATGGCTCACAATGATACGAGTAAATGCTGCTGTACGGTGATGCATTATCGGTATCTTATCATCTTCGAATAAATTTGTTGTTCCTAAACGCGCAACCTACTAGAAACGGCGCAAACCTACGAACAGATACCGAGTTACATCTATTACAGGCAGTTCGGGTGTTTTGATTCATTTAAATTACTGGTATGAGAATGCAACTATGTGTGGACAGCACACTACTAAGTCAGACCCCCCCCCAATCTACGAAAGCATTACTCACCAGAATTCCTGCTTGACTTGGTCTTGGTCAACACTGCGCGATATACGGTGGGGCTGTGGCGATTCATTCAACTCGATTTTCACCGGAACAACTGGCGCTGCTCGAAAGACAACGACGGAAAATAGGGAGCCGCTATAAAGTCCGCTAATTTGCACATTACAGCACTACAAATCGATATATGAACACGTCGTAAACAGCAACCACTCGCGCACACAAGAAACGAGGTACCCAACGTTGCTAGACACCATCCGAACTCCGAAGTGAGAGTAGCAAAACAACAAGATATCAAAACACGAAAGTAAGAGTATTGATCCCCCCTCCTTCTATAGCATGCAAAACCTGATTTGCGCTGAGATGAGCATATATGTTCATGACGCGAGTAATTTTCACTTTTCACTGATCCAAAGGAGGTCACGTGGGATTGCTTGACGCTTGCGAAATTAACAGCAATGCAAATGGCGAAACGAAACTTGTGAATCGTGCATTTGCTCTTCATGGTAGCTGCCAGAAAATCGAATCAAACTTATGGGACACTGGATTACAGGTATGTTGGCATCTTTTTCATTCCTGCACCTGATTTACGTGGATACATGGGTACGGTGTCTCGCGATGCTGGGGAAATATTTGCATGGGGAAGTGTGCATGGTTCTAGACCTTTTATTTTTGATCGCGTAATCAAAATATCGGCACCTCGCGTGTAGTAGCTTACATGTGACCAACCAAGAGCTGTTCCCCTACTAGCGCTTCCTACAAACGACAAAACCAAACATGTGGGAAGGTATATTTCTGATTGCTCATATATAACGAGAAAATGTACCGTTTTCAGGTTGCTACCACTGCTCCATGTGCCCGCAATTGTCCAGCGTGTATGATTAAACTAACGACGTCGCCCACCACGGCGGAAGTGTTTTGCGCACAAGCGTTTCAGCGTGAAGCGTGCAGGTAACATTTGCTGCTTACCATTCTGGTATATTGATTCTGAATTTACACATTCTAGCTTAGAGTAATTCCGAATGCCCAGGGTGACACACGCTTACAACATTGTGACATCAGTGCAGTGGCATAAGCACTAGTGTAGTGCCCCTCAAAGATGAACGAGGGGGACTCTTCCACCCCAGGTAAAGCCTCATAAAACACCTTCTGGAATATTTTTGTGATTATGCAACTGCATCATGATGACATAATTGTCATTGTTTACTGTAGTTTCTTGAATATGTTTTGAATGTATGAAAAAAAAAGTCTGGTTGACAACATATGTCTTATGATCAGCATCAAACAAGAGCATATGTCGTTTAACTTATGACACACCTTATGTACCTTATGTACTTTTTTTTTAATTTCAGGTGGACGTACATTGTACAAGGCAGCTAGTGGGGGAAAAGATCATGGTCATAGGTCATGTGTCTCCTGGTACATGCCCTTGTGGAGTAACCTTTTCAGAACACACACTGACAGTTTTTTCGCAGAACCAATGAGTAGAATGTTGCTCGAATACTGAGAGAAAATGGCGTAACAGATACATATGGGAATAAAAACATTTTTCACGAGGGATGCATGCAACTGTGTCGCAGTATTGTATGCATGAACCATTGTGTGTGACACAAGCCGTGGGGGCACACCGCCTCGGACACACTTGGGGAAGCATAAAACACAGCGATGGCTAATATGGTGGATGCTTCTTTTTTTCTTTTTGACCGTAATGAAACATCTTCGGCCGAAATGAGACTACCATCGGCCGTATTGAGACACTTGGGGATTAAAGGATTTTCGGCCGTAATGAGACTTCGGCCGTATAATCTGCTGGTCCACTGCTTTACAGTACCCTTAATAAAAATTCTGTAAAGGATAATAAAACACATGTGTTACGGTTATTACGTTATGTTGCCCACATTATGTTTAACAGGTGTCGACTTATCTTTACTCCTTGTTTTTACACCTTATTGTTTATTGTTGCCTGATTTCTGTTTGTAATTTGTCGTCTGTCATACCACGCTCCTTCAATACTCTTTCTGGTCAGGAAACTCCGCTCTAATACAATAGACTAGGCCACTTAGGGAAAATTGCTCCCTCTTGGGGCGATCGCGTGGTTCGGGGGGGAGACACCCTCGTGGAGCAGACGTGACGACGTTTCCGCACGCATGTTCGGTTCAAAACGTGAGAGCGTCTGTACAAAATTGTTCCATGGGCCGCTCTGTTACTGCGTGTTTTCAGGGAATATTTGATAGGTTATTTTTTAAAGTTCATTTTGTGTTCACAAGACAAACAATTAATTCTCGAATCGATTCATGATTTGAGCAGGCGCTGTTCAGCTCAGTGCTCTCACTCGGGGCTCTCAATGATGGTTGAGAAACATATTATTGCATTTTGTTGCATAATCCAGTGATATATTGTAAGCTAATGAGGCTTTCCGTAGTTATTGCGTGAGGGCGAAACTTTCCAAACGCATGATTTTGTTGTTTCCCTCGTTGCAGTTTGTTGTAACTTGAACAGAGATAAAATGACGAGGTGATTTTATTTCAGCGCAGACAGATAATACTTCAGAAGAAGTACGTATAGAAATCCTGTATATTAATCATCTAAAATGATCTCTGGCGGTATCAGAGCCGGCGGAAAACTAAATCGTATGGCTCGACCGTTTTTGGCGAGCAAATATGCTTATATTGCTTTTTTTTTTATGTGGTGCAGTGCCTTGCACAAGGTTTAACGTATCGTATAGAGAGCAATTTTTACACGCTTTGGAAGAGATGATTGGAAAACTCGTTGTGAAAGATCACAAGAAAACCAGCAGGCACAATGATTTGTGCCTCCTGAATGTAGTTCGGACGAATACTCTGTAATTACGGAGGAAACGATATGTTCCTTTGCCGATTTCAACAGGATTCAAGCCGGGTTATTAAACTAACACGATAGACTTTCCTGTTGCTGAAGTGTGGCCTGATAGCGCTTTCGAACTGTAGAATTTGGCTGACAAGATTCAGATATCAAGCTCAACGGCTACACTATCATCGCGTTGTTGATAGCCTCGGCATATGAGACGGATCAGCTCCAGGACATCTTACTGAACAAACTATTTAAAATGGTGGAATGGAGTTTTATTTGGGTGGCTTCCCACAACCCTACCACCGTTCTTATTTTTCGCGTTCAATAGCACCTTTATTCTTTCTATTTACATTGCAAATTTCACATGCATAGCTGTACATCTGATACTAATTTTCATCTTGCAGCCACTGAGCTCCAGTCCCCAGTAGCAGTCCTTGCCAGAGGCAGTCCGACATTATCAGGCTTCTTCAAGTAAATTCCGGAGCAATATTTATGTCATGTTGTTTTCGTTACCGCAGTCATGCTGTGTACGTCTTGCTTGCATAACCGTATGTCGCACAATAAAATATTTCATGTGACAAAAACAATCAAAGCTCCGTCGTATTCCTGTAACTCTCACTGCATTCCGACAAACGCGAACAAAAAAAAAAAAAAAACAACGAAAAAAACAACAACAGTGAATGGAAGAAAAAAAGGGACAATAAAAGGGGGGGGGGGGAGACTGGAAGCAGAGCAGGAAGGAGGAAAGTAGTGAGAGAGAAACGGATGACACGTCATTTACGTAATTCGCGACATAATAATAATAATAATAAAAAAAAGGGTGGCTAGTCCTCAGTCCTTGGTCCAGCTCCGGAGGTCACGTGAGTTTTCAGGTACAATAGATTTCTACTACAGCTTCGCGCCCCTGGTACGGACTCGCTGAAAAAAGCGTGACCATACGGGAGGTGCCATCCACTGATCTCTATGTATAAAGGCTGGATCGCGCACAGGAGATGGGCGCGTGGGAGAGAGGTACGGCAACCGGCCGCCATGTTGGAGGGCCCACTGGCGCCGGCTGCTCCTATAGGAAACAATGGGAAGCGATTTGATTTGGAGTATTTATTGCGATTTAAACGCTCCTCATTGCTGATTAGCACGCATCTTTCTTAGGAATCAGTGTGCTGATGTATTCCAAACGTGCTTCAGCCGTGTTCCTGTAGTTTTTAATGGTAATTGCCTTCTTTTTCTTCTCCGCTGCCTATATTCCGAATAGGGGGTCGTAACTGTCGTGCACAGGGCGCATACGCATGAAGGTGAATTTGGTGAATGTCAACCTATAAAATCAATTATTTTTGCTCAGGAAGGTTTCACACTGTTTGTTATTGTAAGGTACTTCCGTTTTTATATTTTTTGTTTGTTTTCGTTTGTTGTTCGGTTTTCGTGTGGTGTTCCGCGGTTCTCGTTCATTATTATGTGGTTTGGTATTGTACGGTTCTCGTTTGACTTTTTCCTTTATCGTATTATGTTCTACGAGTGTCTCTGTGTGTGTTCTGCAATAAGACCTCGATCCTTATTCTGAAGGGGCTCATTATTTTATTCATCACATCACCACCAGCAATGGGGTGGAGTATAGACCCTGGCGATGAAACTCCCTATTCCTCATCTTAAAATAACGTTATTGTCACGAGTGCTTTGCAGTTGTTCAGCTGTCAGCGTATTTCATTACAGAAATTCGAAGCGCTGTGCACGAAGAGCATGCACGTGCATGACTTATCACATACGCTGTAGGAGCGACTGCACATACGAGGTTAACACAGCAGTTTATTTACTTCCGCCGTACTTCACAAATTAAAAGAACAGTGGAACAAATTGGCATATTGGCGCAGGTTCCTCATCCGCTTCCTCGGCACAGCTGAGCGACTGTGAGGGGAATCTGCAAGCACAAGCGCATTGTTTATAGAAAATACATGGTCTTGAGATTTGTAGGAGCAGCCACAAATACTTTCTTAGTATGTAATGGCACCAGCGAAGTAGCAATGCAGACAAGTCCGAGTTCAGATGCATGCGATACAAATAAACAGATTTTTCCTCAAAATGAAGAGCTTACCTGCGAAAAATTATCCCTCTTTCTGTGTCCGTGTGAAGTGTACTCAAAGCTGCAACAAACTGGCATGACATGCCCTTCAGTTTAAAGTAAATTTTAAAAAATACGGGCAGCCCCGCTTGAACTATATACAGACGACAGGATGCGTTGGGCCCACCAATATGGCGGCCGGTGACCACGCAGCACGGAACACCCTATGCGCGATCCAGTCTATACTATAGAGATCAGTGGTGCCATCCGTTGGTCATGGGAGGTGTTGCCTTCCGTTGGCTGCTTCATTCCGCTAAACTTGACGTGCTCGTTCTCCTAAATTCATCACTTGCTATCTAAATTCGGCGTACTATGTGCGTATCTCATATGTATTCGTTAAACAAATAAGCAGTGAATTTTCCCCACTACACCACTTGCTTGTGTGCTGCCGTTCGTCCGTCACTTTATTATCACGAAACTCGACAGACCAGAGCATGGAATGGCGGGTGGCTTCGTTTTTGCCATATCCGGTTCACGTTGGTTCGCAGATGGCGGTTTACTGTGTGTATTCATCTTTGGAATTATGTTACAGTCGGAAATACATGCCTACATTTGTTACGATGGGTAACGATTTATTGATTTCGCTCGCAAAGCATACGCCACTTCAACACGTCATAGGCAGTAAACATCCTCATCCGTGTCGGTGGAAAGCAAAGGGTTGGCGGTGTCGCAGGTAATCTCATAGATATGATTCACGTTTGATATGGCAACGTTTACCTTGTGATTCCGATAGCACTACTCAATTCTGCACGTATCCCGAAGATTCGTGCGTACTCAACGCAATTATACGGCTTGCCTCGCTTCCTACGGTGGACGCTGTTGCCTCCATAGGCTCCTTCCCCCGTTTTTTCATCCCACGTGACTGCACAGCGTTGGCAACCAACGGAGCAGCTCCGCAGTAGTTAGGGGGCTGAAATTCGTCCACTAACACTGTCCATGACCAACGGATGGCTGCGCCCTTGCGGTCACGCTCGGGGATAGGAGAATCCCATTGACGGCGCACGAAGTACGTTCTCCTGAGTCTTCCTATATTAACTCTATGGGGCAGACGACAAGGCGGCGGCAGCAGCGGCAAGGAACGACACGTGATGTCACTGCAGGTGCATGCGCAGCGAAACTGATTTTCCTCTCCCGAAGGCCGAGTCTACAGAGGGCCAGGCGCCTTGTGAGGGATTTCCCCTTTCGCCCCCGACAAAGAAACATAGGTGGGGAAGTTACTTTTATTTTGTAGTGCACTACCGTTACTCACTACTTTTTCAAGAAATAACGCGTTACTAACGCCGTTACTTCTGATAAGTAATGCCGTTACTTTTGCATTACTTCACCAGTTGTCCTCATAATATGTACCATTTGTTGTTGAGTCACATAAGTGCATTCCGCAAATCAATACAAGCAATGTTGAGCACAAACAAGGGTCACGCATGACCACAACTTACATGTACGATTTATTGCAACGCAGAAGTAGTTGATGTTAAAAATTTTCATCTTCGCCCGTTTGGCTGAGAGGACGCCTAATGACCAGTGAGTGCTCACACAGTACACAGTGCACACAGTACAAATCCTAACAGCCAATCCCTTGGTACTTTGTTACTTGTTCAGAGGGTAGAGGATATTTTTCTGTCGCTTTTGCCCCATTCGTCCGAAAAATACCAGAGGGAGTGAAACATAGAGGTGGTAAACAAAGGTGACATCTCAACCACGGTGGGTCAATGATCATTCTTTTGCGTTCTTCGAGGGTGCCGACGTGACACTCTTGTCATTGTTGAAGATGAATAGAAAAAATCGGGGATTTTCCCGGATTCTGCAGGGACGGTCCTCGCTCATGCTTTCAAGTTTAGACGATGAAGCAATGTTCCGGACACGCAGTAACGCATAACGCCGTTACGCGTTAGTTAGTAAAAATGTAATGACGTTACGTTACTCATTACTTCTCTCCCAAATGTAATGCATTACCATATTTCGCTACTCGAATGTAACGCGTTACCTGTAACGCACTACTTTGTAACGCGTTACTCCCCACCTATGCAAAGAAAAGCGTACGAAAGAAGTAATAATAATAATAACAATAATAATAATGAGATAACAGAAAAACAGACAATCATCTAGAAGTCTGGGGCCTATTCATAAGCGAAAAGAAATGCTCACGTACGCGCGTGTGCGCATGTGTTTGGGTATGTGTTTGTGTGTTAGAAATTTGGGCAGGATTAGCACTAAGCGGTGCAGGCATAAGAAAATTGCTTGAGAGTCTCGTACCGTTGCCAAGCCACCTTTCAAAAGTTTACAAAAGGCACCCTTCGTGTTTTCGGTGGTCATATATCTTGGAGTGCGAAAGAGCTGATAGCGCGGGCCACAAGCGGGCCACAAGCGGGCCGTAGACATCCATTAGAAGAAATAATGAATTATTGTCTGTCACACGTAGCAATGAAATGTCGATCTTTTAACTAGTTCACTGAACGCTGCACCCGTGAGCAGGGATTGCACGCCACTTCGGGATATTTCTAGGAGAACGTATTTTAAATTTTCGAATACCATTGTTTCTCTCGATTGCAATGTCTAGAGAAGCGTATTTCTTCTGATGCAGGAGCTGGTGAAGAAGGATGCAGATGTCCCACCGGAACGCATAAGAGAAGAAGTGGACAAACTCAACATGGGCAGTTCCCGTTACCATTTCGTCACAAACAACTGCCAGATGTGGGTTAAAGCAGTCCTTAAAATCGCAGATGTTAAACTTAATGACATGGACCTGAACCAGATCCCGAAAGTAATTGGATCGGCGACCGAATTTGTGTTCAAGTCGTCGAGAAAGTGCTGCTCCAAGTAAGAAACAACGCTCAGCTCTTCGAAGCTAAAATGTCCCATTCCTTGGTGTTAACGGGCTGGTTCATTAAAAGACAATTAAATGACAACGTGATGCTGGTCAGTTTAATACATGTTATCAGTTTTATGGTGCTTGTTTACAGTTTGGGCATTCCCGTTGTTGTTTTGAAATCACGATGCCTCAAAAATGAAGTCATGCAGGTGCTCTGAAACTTGTAATGGAAATACTCCTCAAAGAACTGACAAAAGCACTGGAAATGAAGAAAACACACGAATAATGGTAATTCCAGGAAAACAGCAACAACAACAACAACAAATAAATCATGACTATGGCCGTGGGTGATTCATCGCTTGGGAGCAGTACACTACCCCATTACACGAAAAACATGAGATGTGAAATATGAAAATGAAGTTATGTGCAAGTACAACTCTTGAACTCCCCTCCACTATTTGCGCCACGCTACACCACACAAAAGGAAGAAAGAAACACATGAAAGAAGCGCCAATGGTCCTTGAAATGCAGGGGATGACCCTTCAGCGTCTGGAGCAAGCCGGTAGCCAAGAGGAACTCCAAGAACATCAGAAGACCTCGACGGTGTTGCACATGGCTCTGACATGGGCCAAGAATTGCAGCCAGGTTGAACGTCTGTCGGCTAGTTCCACTCAGCTGAGCACAGAGTTGCCGCCTCTCCGTTTCGTAGAGCTTAAGTCTATTAGGACGTGCTCAATGTTCGCTACGACGCCACATTTGGAGCATAGGCTGCTGTCACAGTATCCGATTCGGCACTTGAATTGGGGAGTGAAGGCTACATTGAGACGAAGCCTGTGCAGGAGGGACGTAAAATAGCGTGGTAAACGGCCAGGAACTTAGAAGGACATAGTTGGATTCACCAGGAAAACAAACGAAAGACGCAACCAAGGTAAACTCGGCGATTCCTTTATGTCATGGTTCCCTCCTCCCCCGAATAAAAGTAAACTAAGTCCACAACAAGGTGTTACCCTGAATTAGCAAACACACAAAGCAACCCCAATGTATTACTACCTTAGGCAATCATTATTCAAGCGGCCACCTCATTTCTCGCCTCGTACTGACCGTCAACATAACATAGATGTACTGCTATGTAGATGCATAGATGTATACATAGGAGTCTGCTAATGCGATCCTAGGGAGTGCGCTTCAGCATATGCTATATTGCAGTTGATTTCATCTCGGAAAAAGTGATAGATCTATTTTTAAAGAATATGTTCACATTTAGTTGGGACACCCTGTATAGCTAACGTAGAGTAAATGTTACACAGGACAGGGATAGGCAGTAATACTCATATTTTGTAGTATCATACAACGACAACAACAATAAATGATGACGATGAGATGGGGTGTTTCACCGCGGTGGTGCAGTACCCTACCCCGTTGCACGTGGAACATTCTGTGAAGATGATGAAAAAAGGATGGAAATACAAGAAGTAACTAAAGCGCCTGGAGCAATCCAATGGACAACAGGAAGTCCGTGAACAGGTGACGAACCGACAAGGTGAGGTGATGGATCACTGGATCTTCATTGGGCGAATGAGTGTAGCTGAATTGAGCGTCCTCTTGCTGATACGGACAAGCTCATTACACAGTATCCGCCTTTGCGGGCAGTAGAGAGCACATTCCATAAGAATGTGCTGGGTGGTCGCTACGATACCGCAGGGGGAACAGAGGTTTGTGTCACAGCATCTGATCATGCACTTGAATTGCTGGGTGAAAGTCACATTGAGACGGAGTCTACGCAGGAGGGAGGTAAAATAGCGTAATGTTAGAAATGTAATGTGTACGCAGTGCGACCACGTCCTAGTATGGAATGGCGTAACCTGCATTCGACAGCTTCCTGTGCAGCTCCATTAGTCTTGCTAGACAGTCCTTCATGAGGTCGCTCCTCTTCATTTCAACGTTGAGGAAATCTCTCATCAGCTGTGTTGCTTCGTCAACGCTGTCGCAGCTCCTCCAGATATCGCAAGCCATTCCATTCGCTACTAAAAAAAAAAAAAAAAAAAAAAAACCTTGGCTTATGCGTCGACCTGAGCCTCGTTCGTCCCGTTGTTCCAGCGCCATTCCATACTAGGGCCGGGTCACACTGCGTACACATTTCTAACACGTAATAGACGGGCAGGGAAAGAAAACGTCAAATTTGGGTCTACCGAATACATGAGAGATTGAGCCGTGATGTCCCGGCACGACTGCTGCAGAGCAATGGGTTGAAACCACGCAGTTAGTAGGGTCCCTCTGTCACCTCGCGACAGCAGGCTGTCGGGGACTCATGGACAGCCGTTGCTACTCTGTCAGCCTCCTCATTGCCTCTTAGATCACAGTGGCCAGGAATTCACTGCAGGGATATATAATGACCATCATGCAGACGATGATCTTGGTGGAGGATGTCTACTCCCATGTAGCACATGGTGGGATAATAGACGTGTAAACCAGGGATAGGTTGAGACTTTAGGGCTAGGTCTAAAAGTAGACATATACTAGACCTCTACGGGGTTAGATGTTTAGTGAATGTCTGCATTACGACATCTGCTAGACCTCTACGGGGTTAGATATCACATAGACATCTCAATTTAGAAATGTACTAGACCTCTAGTGTTATATGTTATTTAGATGTGTACAAAAAAATTGCCCACGACACCTCCCAGCCCAAGACATCCATGGTACAAGTGTACAGCTTGGGACAAAAGTTTACGGAACACCGGGGTGTCGCTTTCTCCACTAGAGAGACACCCTAGCAGCGTGCAGGAGCGGACACACATACTGAAGGATTGATACTGTGGCTGGTCACCCGTTTCTTATTCTGTCTCTCCCTGATAAGCAGCGGCGGGCCGCTCCGATGCAGAAATACGCTAGTGTCGTGTTCCGTAAACTTTGTCCCAAGCTGTACCTTTTTACCAGCATATATAAATTTCAATTTTTTTCATGTAAGAGGTGCTCTATTTGAAATTTAGCCTGAAACTACCACACTCCCATGGAAGAGGGACTCAGCAGGGTACTTTTGTGTTATGAGTACACTCTAAATCGTTTCACACCTTTAAAGGTGTAAAATAGGTGTATTAACAAAGATCACACCCCTTTCACACCCTACAACTTTATTTTGGAAGTTCCTGAGGATGTAACAATGGTGTACTACACCCTCAGGTGAAATATGGTGATAAGTGTGTCGCCTGGGTGTAGAAAGGGAGTATGTTTATTTTCGTTCACATGAACAAAAGTAAATATATAAAACAACAGGGGACGGGAAGCTACATTAGAAAAGTGCATGGCGTGGATTTACAACACGTCTACCATCCAGTAATGTATGCAGATTTAGAAGATCTGTTGAGATAGTGCTTAAATTTCTTAAAACACGTTGCTCCTCATTGCAAGCCAGAAACAAATACATGATAGTGCTCACCATACTCAACTATAGTTAATGTTTGTATGAGAAAAATGGTATCAGGGTTAACAACATATATGCCTGTAATCTCAACGAACACGGGTAAGTCCTCCTCTCAAGATTCTTTGGCCACAACACAGTCAACAGCAAATGTGTTATCATTATCAACTGCACTTTTCACAGAGACTATAGAATTTCTTTGAATATCACGGTTATGAATGTAACTCTGAATTGTTTCTGGGGCATGTTGAAGTTGTATCTCCTTGGAACCATCAGTAGATGTTGCATTTCTGATGAAGGGCTGCGACCCCACATACAATTGATAAAATTGATGTCTTCTTGCTAATGAAAGGGTTATGTTCTTAAAATGTCGAGTTTATTTTTCTAGGAACATCTTTAAAATGCTGGTGTTTCCCTCCGAAACGCATACACGATACAGCTGGGAGAGGAACCAAACATCATGATGAGTCGCGGATAATGAACAACGTAATGCATTGTACAGGGGTTAGATATTTGTGGGTACAACACTGCAAAGCCTTGAAGAAACGAATAAATGCAACGTTCTAAGTAATGAACATACATATGGGGGAGGTGCCTGCTCATGAGAAGGTCTACAATTTCACGAAAAGCGTGCCATGCTTCATTGCCATGCACAGCTGCCATGCCACACATGATTTTCTGTATGTCGGCTGTGCATGGTTACACACATATTTAATCACCTTGATGTGCATACATATATGGACCTCAATGTGATTATATGCAATATGCTGGTAATTGTGAATACACAGTTACCAGCGTATTGCCACGAGTTATATTCGGCGTTACAGCCTTTACTCCCCAATTGCCATGAGGGTGTTAAAATACACCTTAAAAGGTGTGCGCCATGAACATTTTGATCTACACCCTTTAAGGTGTAAAACGATTTAGAGTGTACTATTTAAACTGTACAAATGTTGACAAAATGAAAACTGAAACGTCCGAGCTCTATTTCAACTTTTTATTTACATTTCACCACTCAAATATTCAGTTCAAGTAAAGGATATATAATGCACATGAAAAATTACCCAATGAAGACATTTTCTGGTAACAGCATTTTCTACGGAACTTTGTAATGTATCTTAAGCCACGTGTGAGCACATGCAAAGAGAACACTGGCGAAGCAATCAATAGTTAAATATGTAGATGTAGGGTGAGCATGAAGTAATTAATGGAGGAACGAAGGGGTTAACTGCTCATGGTGATAATACGTGCACAGACTTCCCAGTCATGTGCAATGTGTCCTACAAGCATCAAATACACTATCAAAAGATGAATGGAATGCTACATGAAAATATTAATATATGCACAAGAAAGCAATTGACATATGCGGTATTACAAAACAAGAAGTAGAATAAATATAACAGCATTATTGTGACCACGATCTCACAAAAACATGCAACTGCATCATACACACAATCAGATACGGCATCTGAGAAACAATCCATCGGTAAAATGGACGCATAAATGTGAGGGAATGTATGAAAAAGTAATTTGATGACAGATTCGGCCACAAGCTACTGAATTCAGTTCAATACAAGGCAACCGAGCCTCTGTATGGAATAAGGGGATAAGTCGAAACATCCCAAACCGAGAAACTGCAAGTGAACATTTGGTAAAGCAATTGCAGATGAGTTTCCTAGAATAACGCATATACCAAATGTATAACGCATATGCGTGTGCCTACCCTACATACATGTCCCGTCAGTATTGTTTTTGGCTGTGCCACTTAGCAGAAATCGAACAAAACTCAGGAGCATGACATATCCCATTTTTCTATATAACACCGAACCCACAGGGTTTTCGTGCAGGAAAAAACTGTTATCACGTGTCGGACTTTCATGGTGACGTCAGGACGGGCGAAGTTACCTTTACGCTGTGGAGCAGCCTAGATCGTGATTATCGTGCTGCTAAACGAGCACAATCTTGAAAATAACAATCTGTATGGCCAGCAAAATATGACTTATTAGCATAGTGCACAGGGTTTTCAGATTATAATGCTCAGTAGCACTGCTGACATGATCACTTGAGGTAGGGAGAACGTTCTTCTCGAGTGGAAGTGTAAGTTTATTTCCGCATCGTAGTAAAATTTAAGCTAGACCTTTTGTAAGAGTGTGTAGAAAAGGGGCCTGATCTGACCGTCCATCCCATTGACACGGATGCATTTCCCGTTTCTTTCCCTCCTATAGCGAGTCAATAAATTTCAATACGGTCCCAAATTTTTTTTGGCAGGTACATACTGGTATGTAGATGTCATTGCAAAAATACTAAAAAGGGGATAATTTGACTTATCCCCTTATTGCATAGAGGTTCAATTGTGAACAGTAATTACAGAGAACGTAAAACAAACTGTGCTAGTTTACCTACTGCACTAGAGGATGGAGCAAAATGAAATGCTGCTTATGAGCTTGTGTGTATTACGGGCATGACTGCAACAGTGTTGCCACTTTCTAAAGGAAGCACGACATTTTTGTATACAGTTTCAGACAACGGCCAGTGCATCAGGTCGGAGAGGCCTAATGCCTGACGGATACCAAGGTAAGATGATGGACAAGGGATTGAGTAAAGGTCAGACATCTCAAGGAACTTTCTTCCAACAATGCAACTGTTGCCGGAAGTATTAGTAACAAAATTTTCAGCTATAACAACAGATCAGTCACTGAGTAGACAACACCCATCTTTCATTCCTATAGATAACTCAAATGATTAGAGGACCAACTTACAATATTGTTGGATGATGTCAGGGCGCACTGTTGGACCCTTGTCATGTGGTACTTTAAGTCCGAGGGATTTTGCACGATCGCTAGTAGAACATGTCTTTGTGCACATTATTTCCCTTAGTTCAGCAGTTCTGTGAACAAGTTGTTCTAAGGGCCGACAAACTTCTTGATACGGTGTAGGTAGTTTTCCGATTTAGGGGGGGGGGGGGGGGCGTGGGTTTCGAGGTCAACTTTTTTATTTCTAGGCAGATTTTGATGAAAATTGGTGTAAATGTTCACGGTGTGGCTGAAATGACTCTGCCCAAGTTTCAAGGGGATATTCCATGCAGATTTTTTAAAACGAATTTTTATAATTTGTTTCACCTTCTTGTCTCGTGGAGAGGCTGGAGATCTAAAAAAATGTGATATAAGCGTGCCGTTACTTGCTGTATATTCCCAAATGATTGCTACACTTTGTGACATTCTTTTTTAATTTTTTTTTCTCGTTTGGCAATTTCTGGATTCAATTTTTAGTTGTGTGGTTATAACCAGTCATTCTGTTACGTGTACAGATACTCCTGTCACAAACCAGGGGCCATCGAACTTGAAAACATGAGAGTGTCACGATGTGCAGTGATGTCTCACGAGTCTAACGAAACAAACAGGGTTAAGTTAGACCTAGTGGCTGTGAAGCTATCCTCTCCACGAGCGAAGTAAGTAGCAGAAAAACTCATTTTGAGAAAACAAGCTTTGAAGTTTGGAACAACATTTACTGGAGTAAAAGTCACCAGGATTATAATCTTTGTGGTCACTTTCAATGCGGGTCTTCTTTCCTTTCTGGCCTTTCATCTGATGACCTATCGATGCATTCTTTCGGCGCAAGTGGTCCTTCTCTGTCCCTCTCTGCGTAATGCATGGACACCGGTCGAAGTCCAAGGGAACTGCAGAACTTCTTATTGGCGTGAACAGTTCCAGAGTAGTACTTGCAGATAGCCTCACTTACAGCTGTTCCCACACCAATGTGTGAAGTGTGGCACGGGTCATCCACGTGCCATCATAGGCCACAGGGATGTTTTTGTGTGAAGTTTCATTCATGTTTTGCTAGGTCCCTCTCACTGCTGATACTGCATCCCTGAACACATTATCAGCTGCTGCAGACGCAGCACGTCGAAAGGTTTGCTTCAGGTGCTGCTGAAACGTTTTGTGATGCAAACCACGGTGCGAAACATTCATTATGGACCAGAAGACAGTCAGGGCAGTAGAGCCTCTCCCAATGCTCTTGATAGCTTGCATAGCTCTCATATTTACTCGAAATATTTATATCATATTTACTCGAAATATTGCTCTCATATTTGCTCGGCTCCGCTGCCCTCGACACGCAGGGAGGACCACTCAGTAGCGACAGTTGCGCAGCATTCGCACGTCAGTTGCATCTTAGCCGCCAGTCTCTGTATAGTGCCCAGCACAACACTTCCTCAGGGCCGCCCGCACTCCTGGTAGAGCGTTTGGCTCTGCAGTATGATCAATTCCACAATATGGCACATCAAAAATTCCTCGGAGTCCAGTGCATCTGTAGAATCATGATTGTCACCCGTCAGTTCCATCTTGCGCTCGGTCGCGGACACAGCACTCAACGATAGGCTTGAACAGTCTCAGGCATCTGACGCGATGCTTCTGTATCCACAAAGCTGGGCTCTAAACGCATCTGAATTGTCGCACCTGAGCTTGTGGACGGCATGTGGTAATCATTATCACCATCGTTTAGTCAAAAGTCATCGGAAGGACACTGATGCGCATCAACATGGAGGGTCACTTTCGATTTCCAACAAAGGAGTCGTCGTCGTCTTCTTTACTTTCGGTGACTTCCGCTTACGGCTACCGAACTGATGCCTTGTAGCATACTTTTTCTGGAACGATTGTCGTTCCGTAACTTCCGAAGCGATAGGACGATAAAACACGCGAAAAACGAAATGGGAATCCTGAGAAGCTGCCGACCATGCGAAGGGTTAGCAGACGTCCTGGCGGAGACGGCGCTCGTTGCCAGGCCAACCGCGGAGGAGTTCAATGGCAAAGTGTGGTGGGCTAGAAATACGGGTGTGCCAATCGGCCTATCAAATGCATGGGGAAAGGGGGTCCCTCAAATGAAGGATAGATCGAGTCGTCGCTCGCAGCGAACCATGCGGATTCGCCACGAACTACAAAGGAAAACTAAGTCTCCGCCTGTGTCTCCGTCTAAGCAATAAAACATTTTTGATGTCGAAGCTTTCTTCAGCGGCAACTGTTCCTTCTGCTTCCATTTATGGTTGTCAATTAGGGGACAGTACGTCGAAGTCGTCAAGTGACAACGGCAGACGGGTGTGCCTAATGGCACACACCTGAACGTCTCGATGTGATAACACATGCCATGCTGTGGATGTTCGTTCGTCACCTTATCAGTAAAGCGCGTGGGCGTGTACATGCTTTGATTCCCAAGTTCGGTGAACAAGAAAATAAACAAGGAAAAAAAAAACGCTATCTCGTCTACTTCTTGCTTCGACAGACGTAAAATGAAGGGGTTCTCGTGGAATAATATTCTACTGGTGAAAATACTTCTAACATTGCTCCTTCTGCTTTCTTCGAGAGCTTATGCCCCATCGGTTTTATCCATGTCCAGATAGTTGATTGAGCAATGGAAAATAAAGTATACAAGAGGACTTCACGTAAATGTTTCTTGTCAAACTGCAATACTGCTCGTAAAGACTCGGCTCGTGAAGTTTGTCGGACATTTATTGTCATTAGTGTGAAATCAGTAGACAGCAGAATGGTTCCTGTTTCGCAGTGTACGAAGGGCCACAACAGATTTTGTTCGTCAGTTTGTGATACTATACGAGCGACTAGAAAGTATCGTCGATTCGCCTATCTTCACCTGCTGAGAATTTTTGTCACAATTTTGCGGCGTTTGGTATGAAACCTGTCCGTCGTGCCGTAAGTCATAAGTCGCAAGACATGCCACTGTCGTCATATGGTACTGTGTTAATGCTTGATAGAATAGATTGCTGTATAGAGTTTGTTGTTTCGTCGGGCTGCCTCAGTTCAAAAGCAAACAAATAAAAAAGCAGTGAAGGCCAGCCGCGGTGATACCTGCAACAAAACAACTGATAACGAGTGACTCGTGTCCTTGTTTGTCCGTATCGCATCCCAAGCACTGACATACGCACACCAGCGCTCTTGGGCAAACTGTGGTGAAACATCACGTGACTTAGGAAAATCCGCCAGAGCGCGGCCCTATCGCGGACTTCAACGTCCCTGGAGCATCCTTCATTTCTGGGTACCTGAAAAACTTGCTGATTGGCACACCCGTATTTCTAGCCCACCATAGGCAAAGCTCCTAGCGATCACATGGCACGGAAAAGCCAATTGGCGCTCAAGCGGGTCCCTTTCAACTTCTGCAGTTTGCCGCCATCCCTCTCATTGGACCGCATCACCGAGCGGGAACTTTGAAGTCGAAAGAATGCCCTTTCCAACGATACCAAAATTGCGCCTGACGGAGCTCCCGTCCCAGAGATATGGGCGTTCAAAATCAGCTGATTTTTCAGGAATTTTGGTGCGCATCGCGCTACCTTGACTTACAAAACTGTGAAAGATGAAAGTCACTGAAAAGGTCAGCCAGCTGTAGGACTCGAACCCACATCTTCTGGATTACCGGTCCAGGGCTCTACCAATTGAGCTAAGCTAACTTTTTTCTTTTCCACCTTTATTTTTCAGAGCTTGCTAACCCCCCCCCCCCCAGCGACTTCCAAGGGTGCGTCATCTGAACGGACAAACCAGCCACTCTCTTACTCATCCTCCTTTCACTCTTACATGTTTGCTCACTCATACACACATTCATACGACGGGAGCATACGGAATATACAGGGTGTCCCAGAAAACGTGTCATTGAATTATAATAAAAAAACTACGCCACCTAGAGTCATGCGGTCAACGGCATTTGTTCTTATTAGGTTTTTGCCTTCATCTCAAATTTTTTTGGATGGCCCTCTGTAGTCTTTTAAATGTTACTAGTGATGATGGCAATTACAATATATAATAAACAGTGGGAGAACTTTGAGGTGTACACCACAACACACTCTTGAGAAATTCTTAGAAACACTTCATGCAAATGTTCCAACAGAAAACAAATCGGGCTCAATCATGTGCAACAACAAAAATGGCCGCCTCCACATCGCCGAGACCATGAAGTTTTCACAGGCTGTTGATCAGAGTAATATTTTTTTTTGTAAATGTTACACTGTGCAAAATAAAAACAAAACGAAAAAACAGGCTATCGAAAATACTTGTTCAGAAATATTTTGTCGGGGCTCTTGCTTTTCCTCAGTATTTTTACCTGTACCACAAAGCCTGCCGTTGAAGGCACATACTCGGTCAGCTGAAGAGAAGAGGAGAGAAGTGAGTTTGGAGAGCTCACTAAATCAGTTCACTTCAGAGTGTCACTACAAGATGGTGTGCGACAGCTCACTGATGACACTAAGTGCAAATGTCACTTGTTGAGAGCGGGCACTAAATTAGTCTGTGTTGATAGTAGTATTAACCTGCCCTCGTCTAACGCAAAAAGCTATGCCTGGCTTGTGACGTCTGCCAAACGGGTTTTACTCGAAAACACTGGGCACTACTTATGCTTCACGACACATGTCATTGGGACACATCCTGTCCTGTTCACAACAACTGCTTATAAGAAGACACTCTTGAGGTACTAGGGTGTAACTCCATTAGATTGTGCAGCAGAGATGCAGTACTTCGCTAGTACTTGGGAAATTTGATGGCAGTCCTTACACTCTGCTGTCACTAGCAATTTACGCTCTAAGTTCTCCCTCGTATGTGGTGCCTTCCCTAACTGGCACTCTGGATATTTACACACAGCTCTTGGTGTGCATATTATTGTGTTATCCCAACATTGGGCGCGTTAACTAGCGGCACTGTCCAACACGCTTGCTGTACTCCATCCCTTATACTGTTACCTCTACCAAACCTTATATATTTTCTGGCCTCCTCTTCCTCCATGCATCACTGAGCAAGAGGAGCACTTACGCCCCCCAACAAAATAGACTGAGAGGTCATCAAGAGAGCCAAGCTGCGTAAGAATTTTAACGATGAAAGCCCAGCCTCAGAACATCAGTTCTCTCATGTAAGAATTTTAGTTGTAAAGGAATTTAGGAAAAAGGAGTGTGCTCTGAAGCCGCTACTTAATGCAGCCATTGATTCCTTATTGTTGAGCCGCAGCATTAAAATACCCCAACCAAGCGAGGAGGGGTGAGTTCAGTGGGCATAATTCACACTCATGCACAGGAATAGTGAAATGAAACCAGCTTTACACTGAACGGTGACTAGTGCAGATAGGCATTGCACATGCGCTGTGCCTTCTATAGAGATTTGACATAACATTTCAGCCACCTATCACATGCATTTCATTCTGCTCAGTAACAAGGGGGGTCAGGAAAATGCACATCCTGTCTGAGTCTGGGAGAGGGTATTGAGAAATTTTGTGGACGCGCTTAATGAGTGTGCTGCCCCCTTGCCCCTCACCATATTGGAGTGATGCCATAGAAACAGAAGGTTGGTTGCAAGGGTAGCACACAGTGTATATATTTCACTTGAGCAGGCTTGTGAGGTAGCACTTTGCTGAACTCTTTTGCAGAGCTTGGTCGTGGGAGGAGGCTTACGAAACCCCGGAAAGTGTATTCTGATGAGGAAAGTGATGATGAACTCTTTGATGCAACCCAAAAACTGGTTTTACCACCACCGGTCCCAAGTTCTATGCTAGCCTTATCTTCCTCAGCTCCCAATTTTGCGGCAGCTAACACTCCACCAGCATCCCATTCCCTGGCAACGAAGGCAGGTCGAGCTCCCCATTTTGCAGCAGCTTCTCCCCGTCCAGCTTCCCATCCTGTGCCACCCACAACTTCTCAAGCTCGCCATTCTCCAGCCTTGACTCCTCCAGCTTCAGATTCCGTTGCAGTCCCTACTCGTGCAGGGCCCCATTCTGCGGCATCTACTCCTCAAGCTCGACAGTTTAGGCACCACCACTAAACATGTGTGCTGATGGATTCATGCGTAACTGTCCTTTCTTGTCTTTGTAATTTTGTTTCATGATTATATTTCATGGTCACCTAGAGTAAGTCTGTAAATACTGCTTGACTTGCAGGATGGAGAAGGAGCTGTCAAAAGATAGTCATAACGAACTGTCTTCCAGCTGTGAGTAACATAGTGCCTTGTCTTGAGTGCCGCCATGATCTTCTTTTTTTTTTTTTCATGGTGTCTCGACGAATGGAGGCTTCTTGGCATAAAATAGCAGGGCTGTTAAGTTGTGTTCATTTGTGTTCATGATTCATGGGAGCTTCCCCCTCATCTGGGAGCGATGACTTTTACGAGGATCTTTTTCCAGAGCACCAATCTTCTAGAAGGTAAAGCAGGATAGTACAGGATATGCTTATGTTTTGACATGCCTTCCATTGCAGTAGTGAAAGTAACTTTTTTGAAAGCTTGTTTGGTAAGTGAATTTCATAGGAGGCATCCCAGATCTTAAGGGATGCTCTTTTTTCTGTAGTAGTTGAGCAATCCATTATAAGCACTGTCATTCTCACCCAGAAGGGGAGATGCATACTGCTGCACAATCTTGGGGAAACGATGCTGCTGCTACTAAAGCACGTCCTGGTCGCAAAGGTTCTGAAGATTCAATTTCAGCAGGTAAGTAGCTGCTATTTACTTTTTTCACTGTTTACAAGTAATGATTAGAAGATATGGAGAAACTGACATCCACAACTATAGGGTTGCATGCTCTTTTTTTTTTATATCCCTACCAAATTTAAATAAGCAGCATAAGACACATGGGTTTGCCATCAGCTCACAGAACTTAGTGGTGACGAGAACAAGGTTGCTTGAGATATTCAAAGTATTAGGTTGATACATAGTATGCACTGTAAAGGTAAAGTTGATGCAAAGTACAGGTTAAGGCATAAATTACCTGTTTCTGCCAAAATGTGAGCAATATTTGCACAGCACCTTGGAGCCCCTACAAAATCTCATGTAAATATCCACATTTGAAGGCTTTCAAGGCCTGTGAAATTTGAACAGGTTCTTGAAAACCCTTCAATCATAAGACACGAGGAATTCTAGGAAATTGTTGGTAAGGGCACATTGTACTAGCTATCTTGTTCTGACTTCGTGCCATCACCCAATGGTATTTGTAAATAATGCCTGGCAACAAAAGGTCCATTTTGCATTGAGAGCATCAATGCTTGCACTGTATGATTTATTCTACTGTACAGGGTGTCCCAGCTAAATGTGACCGTATCTTTGAAAAATATATCTATCACTTTTTCCGAGATGAAATCAATTGCAATATAGCATATGCTGAAGGGCACTCCCTAGGAGGGCATTAGCAGACTCCTAAGGCAATGTCTTAATTAACTTTCAATAATTAACTTTTTAATTATAAAAGCTACGAAGTTGTTCCACTAAGAACATCTGATCTCTTCGGTCACCAGATACCAAAGCCATTTTCAGGACAAAAGTCCGTTCGATAGATCGTCCGCAAAAAATTCGTGAAGGAACACAATTTTTTTCTTTATTTTGTCCATTGCGCATCTTCGCAGTCGATCCTTTTCTTTCTTTTTTCCTTTCCTTTGATCTCCTTGATCCCCAACGTGAGAGAATGAAAGAGCACAGTGCCGCCTCATGCGTCGAAGATCAGCTTTAACTTGCGGAAACAAAACAAAAACAAATGTATCGGGTGACTATATTGCAACTGCCCTTATCTTGGGCTGCATTTTCTGTTTTCTTTTAATCTTTTTCCAGGACGCAAGAGGCGATAGTGTTCTCTTTCATCCTGTCGTATTCTCGTATACGATCGTCGTATCTCGTTTTGCGAAAGGCATGAAAGTCGCCAAAGTTACCATGATCCATAAATCAGGTGACATAAATTGTCCATCCAACTATCGCCCAATTTCCATTTTACCCGTTCTGTCGAAGGGCCTTGAGCGGATCATTAGTAACCGCCTCTCTTCCTACCTGGAAAAATATAACTGTCTCTCAGAATGGCAGTTCGGTTTCCGAAAGAACAGATCGACTGAGCTGGCTCTCTTACTACAGAAAGAAACCATAGTAAAAAACGTTGAAAAGAAACTCACTACTCTGGGAATTTTCATTGGTTTCAGCAAAGCATTTGCTTCGTTATCACATAGGATACTATTACTAAAACTATCGCGTTATGGAATCCGGGGCCCGGCACTTTCGCTGTGCTCGTCATATCTAGATAATAGGTATCAAGGTTGTCATTAATGGCTACTCTTCTGCACTTAATAAGATTAGCCGTGGTGTTCCGCAAGGTAGCTTACTTGGTCCTTTGCTCTTTTGTGTCTACATCAATGATATAGTGATGATCACTAAGAACGCTAAGTTTATCATATATGCCGAAGATACGAGCTTGTTTTTTCACGGTTCAGACGATGACGGGATTGTCACACATGCAAATGGGTACTGGAACGGGTAAAGTATTTATTTATTTATTTATTTATTTACCCTCAGGGTTCTTCATTACAGAGGGGAGTGGGTAATATATTGAAAATAGACATACACATATGTTATACAAAAAACAAGAACAAGAAATGCAGTTGATCAAAATGCAGGTTTCATGGACAAATAAGCACATGTATCAAAACAGGTATCAAATACTATATTCGCTAAGTGCATTGTTGAAATGAGTGATAGAGCTGATGTTGGAAACAGAAGAAGGAAGGTGGTTCCACCTACGTGCTGTGCGCGGGATAAACGAATCAGCCAGTGTGTTAGTTGCAGCTATGGGAACAAACACTTTGTGAGAATGATCTACTCGCAAGGATATATAATGTGCAGAGGAAAGAAGTTCGTTTTTTAGCGACATGTTGTGATAATAAATTTTATGAAACAGAGAAATGCTAGAAAAGTCGCGTCGGGACTGTAATGATCGTAATGATAAATGAGTCTTCATTAGTGTCACGCTGGATGTTCGATGGTAGTTGCAGAGAATGAATCGCGCGGCTCGGTTCTGCACTTGCTCCAATGCGTTAATCAGGTATTGGGCTGACCTTTACTGTTGAAAATGAACGCCAGCAAAACTAAGGAGGTTTCTGCAACACAAAAAATAGACAAGTTCAGCACTCAGTAAATCTTGAAATACGTAACACAGTTGTCGACATAGTAGAAAATGCCAAAACTCTCTGCGTAACTTTTTCTCCTACACTTTCTTGGTCATCCCACGTTATCGACGTGCATTCCAAGGCATCGCGAATCCTTGGATTTCTGTATAGATATCGTATGCATCTAACCAAACAAGTTATCATGCTACTTTGCAACTCATTAATGTACTCAGATTTTAACTACTGCTTCTTGGTATGGGGAACAACCACAATGTCCAACCTAGGTAAGTTGCTTGTGTTGCAAAAGGAATTCCTTCGAATTTAGGATTGTCTACCATATAACCACACCACAACTGGTTTCTTTGAACGGTACTCGCTGATTAATATTCTTAACCTGTATCGATATAAACTTTTGTGTTACAACCGTACTGCTCAGGTCCTTGGCTAATATCTTATCAGTGTTTGAAATTAAAGGGCATAGTTATCCTTAAAATCATCGCGCCAAGAGCTTTTGGCATATCCCCCGATGTAGAACCAGATATGGTGAACAGAGTGTTGCATATATATTACCATGTATCTTGAACGAATCCTCTACTGATCCATTAACAGTGTCAAAGAAAGATATTCATATTGCATGCATTTAGTTTACCTTCCACGGATGCTTTTCCTGTCGTTTAACCAGTGCCATTTTGTACGGGTGCTCTGAGCCCGCCAAGACGTTACTACGACCTTTTTCACGGCTCCCACCACGACTTAAAGTGGAAATAAAATTAATTAATTCATTCATTCATATTGGGGGTGAAGGAAAGACTCGTCTCTAGAGATGCGCAATGAATAAAAAAAAAGAAAAAAAAGGTGTTCCTTCACGATTTTTTTGCGAACGATCTATCGAACGGATTTTTGTTCTGAAAACGAGCTTCGTGTCTGATGACAGTAGAGATGAGATGCTCTGATTGATTGATTGATTTGAAAAGAAAAAAATGGAGATGGTAGTCTCGAGCCACTCGGGACTGGCTACTCCAGGACGCGTTATTAATAAAAGAAAGGGAAACTACACTAACCTCGACGCTTTGAAACGCTTTGAAAGAATAAATGAGAACATCATCACCGAGCTTGTCACCAAAAGCGAAGTCTCAAGGCACTAAAAACAAAGAGTGTCACAATGTGTCAAACAGGTCCGTCGAGACGAGAAATTGCACAAGGGCGCGTATGGCAGGTATGAGCTGATTTGCTGGCCAGCACCCAAGAACCTTTCCACGCATCCCATCCATGATCATTTATCATTCATTGCCTCTCATTTGTTAATATCCGCAATTTGCATCGCCTTGTATCGTTGATCTTGTGTTGTGTATGTTATGTGTGTGTTGTGCTTGTTGTATAGTACCATGTGAAATCCGTCTAGTAAATCTCTCCCACACAAACAAGAACCTTTTCGGTGGAGTATGGCCGATTATCCAGGCGAGACAGGGACGACACAAGGGTACATCGGTGTGCACTGTACCTCGGGCAGTCTTGGAGTATATGATCCACGTCCTCAACTACATCACACAGACTGCAGTTGGGGGACGGAACCATGCCGAGCTTAAACAAAAGTCGTCCACTGTATGGCACGTTGAGGCGAACCCTGTAGATGAGCGACGTGATGGGTCGAGGAAGCGCTGACGGCATATAAAAACGGAGATCTGGGTCCACCCTGCGCAGGAACGACGTAGAAGGGACACTTCTGCGCCAGTGTTCACTGCACAGACGTCCCATGAGAGTACCAATTGCTTGCTTCGCGTCCGCTTGGGTGAAATACGTAGGGTGCGTCGGTACGCCTCGTGCCACATGAGCCCGTCTCGCAAGTAGGTCGGCAGCCTCATTCCCAGGGACGCCACAATGACCTGGGATCCACTGCAAGGTGATGTTATGTGTCTATGTGACAGCACATGAATACTCCCTGAGGACGTCACACACCAGTGGAGCGAGGGAGCTCGAGCCCAGGGTGCACTGCAGAGCTTGGAGGGCGGTTTTGGAGTCACTGTATATGGTCCAGTGCATCGGTGGTTGACGGGACACAATGAAGGAAAGCGCCATAAGAATGGAATGCAGCTCGGCCACAGCAGCCGACGTCGGGTGCGACAGCTTAGCGCTTCGTTCAATCGACAGCTCAGGGATTACGAATGCACAGGTAGAGCCGGTCTGTGTCGACGAGCCATCAGTAAAGATTTTAATTCTGCCTTCATCGCGATGAAGCAGACTCAAGGTGAGTTGGCGAAGAACAATTGTTGTAGCCGATTTTCTGGAAGTCAAGCCAGGGACATTGACATGCACAGATGGTGCCTGAAGGGCCCATGGAGGGACTGCGCGTAGAACCAGTTTTTTATGCTTTGGAATGAGGCTGCGGTGAGCTAAAACGGCTTGGCAGTACCCGGATGCTGGTCGCCGAAGAATGTCGCGCACTAATGTGTGACGGTAGTGGCGAGTGGAGAGCCTCATGTAGTGCCCAAGAGATTGTGCCGTCCGCATAAAGACCAGCGAAGGCTCCTTGGCTTCAGCCATGACAGGGGCAGTTGGCGTTGATTTGTGGACACCAAGGCACTGTTTCATGCTCTTTGCAAGGACGGTTTCCAACACTTGTTCAGACGAAGGACAAAGACTATGCGAAACTGGAAGATGGTACATTAACATTTGTCGTATGAGGGACCGGTGCAGACCAAGCAATGCCCTTGTAGAAAGCCCCCAGCGGGCACCACAGAGGTATCGCAGGACACTCAGTCGAGACTCAGCTCTACCTCTCAGACAACGAACCTCCGCTCTCCAGGACAGACAGCGGTCAAGAACGACACCAAGAAACTTATGGTGTGTAACACACCGCACGACATTCCCACCTATATGAAGCTGAAAGTTCTTCAAATGACGGCGAGTAAAAGGCAAAAAAACAGTCTTCTCATGGGAGAGGTCCATGCCTCTGTTTTCCAGGAAAGCAGCTACAACATCAAGGGCACACTGTAAGCGGCGCTGGAGCGCTGGTCACTGCTTGCCGGATGTCCATATGCATATATCGTCAGCATACAAGCTGATGTTGACGTCCCGTGGCAAGAGAGCTGGTAGAGCAGCCATCACGACATTGAAGAGGAGTGGGCTGAGGACCCCGCCCTGTGGGACACCTGCTGTTGTGCTGTGATGAGACGTTTCACCATCCGAAGTCATCACAAAGACAGTTCTACCACGTAGATAGTTGGCTATCCACCTGAGGGCTCGCACAGTAACGCTCAGGGAGATGAGATGCTCTCATTGGAACAACTTCGTAGCTTTGATAATTAAAAAGTGAATTATTGAAAGTTAATTAAGACATTGCCTTAGGAGTCTGCTAATGCCCTCCTAGGGAGTGCCCTTCAGCATATACTATATTGCAACGAGTTGTGGGCACGGCAGGCTACCGAACATGGTCTCTTTTACACCGTTCCACTTTATACTGCAGGTTAGTCCGCCTACATTTTACAGTTACTCTTTTAAGGGTAACAGCCTATGTCTCATAGTCGTGCCGTGCCCACAACGTTTATTGTGCCAACTCTGTGACAGCATTGATATCGTTCATAATCTTCTTATGTTGTCTGGTGACATAGAAACAAATCCAGGTACGTTGTCTTCTGATCAAATGCTGGCTCAGATACTTGCCAATCAGGAATCTGACCGTAAATTACTACAGTCTGTTCAACTCAGTCAAAAGTCAACCGAATCCTCACTTAGTGAACTGAGCAAAAAAGTTGAGCAAATTGAAGACCAAGTCAAAACACTTGGGGGGGGGGATATGTTTATTAAGAAAAAAAGAAAGGAAAGGTTAGCCAGGCAAAGAGCCGGCTTGCTATTCCGAAAAAAAGGGGGAAGGGGCAAACGAAAAAGAAAAGGAAGGAAAAAGAAAAAGGGGGATCGAAACAGAGGAAAGAAAGAAAAACAAAAAGCAACAGAAAGAAAGGAAAGGGAAAGAAAACAAGAAACAGAACGAAAGGGAAGGAAAAGAAAAGAAACAAAAAGAAAGGAAAGAAAGGAGAAACACAAAGAAAGAAAAGAGAAACAGAAAGAAAGAAAAGAGAAACAGACAGAAAGAAAAGAGAAACAAAAAGAAAGAAGAGAATAAACACTAGCACAACGTTACAGGCAGTTCACGAGTCCTGAGACTCGGAGAAAACCGAGGAGAGCGGCAGTGACAGCCCACTGGTTGGGGTGCAAGACGGGGCCAAGAAGAGCGGCCAACGAAAAGTCGTTACAACCAATCTGGAGCAGACGGCAACGGAGGGTGTCCCTATGTTGAAGGTGCTGCTGGCAATACAGGAGTTGGTGTGGGATGCCCGCTTCCACTCCACAGACATTACAGTTTGGTGAATTTAGCCGACCCATCTTGAAGAGAAGTGAGGGTGTACGGGCAACATTGAGACGTAGGCGGTGGAGAAGGGATTCTTCTTTACCACCGTGTTCTTTACGGCTGCGGTGGCAAGTGATGACGAACTCCATCAATGGGTCGATAGACCGTAGGAATGAATTGTAAGTCGTTGTTTCGGCACGGAACTGCTGAGCACATGTGGCACACCGACGGCGTATGTATAGACGGCATGTTGAAGCTGTAAGCGGCAGAGGTGCCAGGGCCGAAGTGTCATCAGACCCAGCGCGTCTCGCTACTGCGTCTGCTCGGGTATTTCCATACACGCCTACGTGGCCAGGGACCCATTGAAACGTGATGTTGTAACCAGTGGCGAAGAGTTCATTGAATTTTTGAAGCGTCATGGTACGCAAATCGCTTATTATGCTGGGGCGAGATGACGACAACATCTAGTGATGCCTTGCTGTCTGTAAGAATGATCCACGTTCCGTGCCCGGATTCTGTAATATGCTCCAGTGCTGCCAGGATACCAAACAGTTCGGCTTCTGTCGAGGACACTGTATAGGGGAGTTTGAAACCGTGGCCCAGGTCTTCATCCGGAATGTAGAAAGCCGCGCTCGAACTACCTTCGGTTACCGAGCCATCTGTGTATATATGGCGACTTAGTCGATGTGTTGAGGCGAGGTGCTCCAGTGTGAGCTGGTGGGCCACGACTGTGGGGACGTCTTTCTTGCGTTGGAGTCCAGGGATGTTAGAGTGAATACAGGGTCTTTCAAGAGTCCACATCGCCGGTGCATAGGATGGTATAGACGCGGGAGATGGAATGCTCCCTTTCAGGCGGGCAATGGCACTGCCGAAAGCAGACGCCGGGCAGTCCTCATCAATGCGACAAAGAGAGTGGAGCGGGTGCCGTGTAATGTAGCGTGTATAAGCGCGGAGGGTATCACCATCCCGCAGTATGTGAACCGGCTGCTCTCGCGCCTCTGCCAAGACAGAATACGTCACACTTGAAGTTTTGCGCAATACCGTTCAGGAATCTTCAAAGCAAATCGAATCGCTAGAACGTACCTTGACGGACCTGGCACGAAAGGTTGAAGATCTTGAAGGCCGAAATAACCTCATTATCTATGGGATCGAAGAAGGGGTGTCCGAAACGCAAAACAGTTTGCTGGCAACAGTAAAGGAGTCAATTTTTCGTGACATATTAAAGGTCCAGGTCAGCTCTATTGAGCGCGTACATCGGCTCACGTCCAGGCGGTCTGAGAAGCCACGGCACACCATTTTAAAATTCTACAATGCAGCTGAAAAATCCGATGCACTGAGAGCCTGTTCGAGACTAAAAGGCACGAAATATTCCATCACTGAAGATTTCCCTCACCGCATTCGCATGTTAAGGAAGAACCTTTGGGATAGCTGTGTAAATGAAAGGAAATTAGGACACAAGGTTCGCCTAATTTACGATAAGTTAATCGTGAACAATGCGGTTTACGTTTGGAATGAGGCGATCTCGCACCGTCAGCTTTTCAAGAACAACGATAAGGCCGCCGCACCGTCTTCGGACACTCTTGCTCCTGACCCACCTATCACACGTTCTAAAAGTCGCACGCAAACGAATGATGCTCACAGTGCGTGACCTCAGGCACATAACTTATGTATCCTTACGGGAAATATAAGAAGTATCGTCAACAAACGTGATCATCTGAGTTCGCTTGCGCACAACTGCGATGCTGAGATTATCGCTCTTTCTGAGACATGGTTGAACGAGTCTGTCCTTGATTGTGAAATACTGCCAAATTTTACATTTTTTCGGTGTGATCGCGTGGGTCGTAGAGGGGGTGGCGTACTGCTCGGGTTCAAGGACGGTCTGCCAATATCACCCCTGCACATACATTCTAATCTTGAGATTGTCTGGGCTAAAATTGCTCTCAGGTCATGCAACCTACTTCTAGGCGTTTGTTATCGCCCACCAGACCGACCTGACTTTGTTACCGAGTTGGAAGATGATCTTAAAAATATAACCAGTGCATTCCCATCCTCACGGATTTTGCTCATGGGGGATTTTAACTTCCCTCAAGTTGATTGGGTTCAAGATCCTTTTAAAGTACATCTTCCCTCCCACGCGCGTGATTTTGCAAACTTATGCTCCAGCTTTCAACTCGTCAA
Source organism: Ornithodoros turicata (assembly GCF_037126465.1). NCBI lineage: Eukaryota > Metazoa > Arthropoda > Arachnida > Ixodida > Argasidae > Ornithodoros > Ornithodoros turicata. The sequence goes on from NC_088201.1 coordinate 105,484,036, forward strand.
AAAGCCCACTAGAGTGACTCCGTCTTCATCTAGTACCTTAGATCTAATCTTGACAAATGAGCCGCAACTCATATCTGATCTCTGCTCTTTTGATTGCCCAAGTTACCACAAATTTTTATCGTTCCACCTTCGCACCGCGTCCCGCAGAGTGGGAAAACTTAAAAAAATAATCAAGGACTACCGTATGACGGATTTTGAGGCAATTAAATGTGAACTTTCGTCTTATTATGCTGAGTACGTTACTGACTTTCTGCACCGGTCCGTCGCCGAAAATTGGAACCTTTTTAGAGATACATACCGACGTTTACCGTCACCTCCTCTCCCACAGCTCCATGGTTTAACAATAACTTGAAGCGCCTCCGTTCTAGGAAGAAGCTTATGTTTAGGAAGGCTAAACGTTCTAGGTCCCCAAGTGCATGGCAGAAATATCACCATGCCGAAAAATATTTTGTATCCTCTTTAACATCTGCTAAGACTAGGTTTTACCAGCAAACCTTACCCTCATTGCTGCAACGCAACCCCAAATGCTTCTGGAGGGTGATTAAGGCGATTTCGTCATGTGGCACGGATGGCATAAACTCAAAACTGTTGAAAAATACCAAGTACATATCAGCTAAATACTTGGTCTTAATTTTGGAACAATCTCTTGTGACCGGTGATATCCCCAGTGACTGGCTTGTGGGGAAGATCATTCCAGTGTATAAATCCGGAGACAAACACAGCCCATCTAACTACAGGCCAATATCTCTTCCTTCCCTTCCTTGCAAATTTTTGGAGCATATTATCGTCGAGCACATGACAAGCTTTCTTGAGGCGAATGAGTTTTTCTACACTTTTCAGCATGGTTTTCGTAGAGGATATTCCTGTGAGACGCAACTGGCAGGTCTAACCCATGACATACTTTCCATTCTTGACACTGGGGGTCAGGTGGATGCGGTATTCCTTGATTTCGCGAAAGCTTTCGACAGGGTGCCTCATCATCGCCTTCTTCAGAAACTTTCTCGTCTTAATATCGATCCGTCTGTTCTTATCTGGATCCGCAACTTTCTCGCGAACCGAAAGCAATTTGTCACCGCCAACGGCGTTTCATCTTCTCTAGCGACCGTTACATCCGGAATACCCCAGGGAACAGTTATGGGTCCCTTACTTTTCTTAATCTTTATTAATGACCTCCCAGTTGGTTTATCTCCTCGAGTTCGACTTTTCACTGATGATTGCGTCGTTTATTGTTCAGTTCGTAACAGCTTTGAGTATCAGATTCTTCAGTCTGACATAGATAAAATATCTGAATTGTGCAATACCTGGCAGATGCCAATTAATAGCATCAAAAGTAAGGTCATGACCTTCTCTCGCACAGTGTCTTCAGGGCATGCGTTTACATATCTTCTGGGTCGTTATGAAATAGAACTTGTTTCCTCTTACAAGTACCTTGGCCTTCATCTGTCTTGTAATTTGTCATGGTCAGAACACTTATCTCATATCATTGCTAGCGCCAACCGATCTCTAGGATTCATACGTCGCAATCTTCGCTTGAGCCCACTGTCAGTAAAAAAAACTTGCTTATACCACTCTTATAAGGCCTAAGCTTGAGTACGCCTCTCCAATATGGGATCCATACCAAGTCACATATGCGCATGCTCTCGAAGCAGTACAGAATCGAGCTGTCCGCTTCATTTATAACGAGTTCAGTTCCCAGCATAGTATATCCAGCATGAAAACTCAGCTTTCTATCATTAACCTCAGCAGGCGTCGAATGGTTTCCAGTCTGTGCCTATTTCATAAGTTTTTCATAACCACATGTTACACTCTGAGCTACTGCGTGTAATGGGGTAGGGTACTGCTCTCAAGCGGTGAATCACCCCAGGCCATAGTCATGATTTAGTTGTTGTTGTTGTTGTTGTTGTTCTGAGCTACTGTTGAGAGCATCATTTATTTCTACCAGGGTGGATCATTTCTACAAGGTAGGGATGACTCACTGCAACCACGATTTCTTTCTCTACTCATTTTGCCCTCGGGCGGCTAAGGCCTGGAATGCTCTTCCCCAATCCATTGTTGATCTCCGTGACCCTCAGGATTTTAAAGCTGCAGTAAGCCGATTTGTTGATGGCTAGTTGCCCTTGTGTATCTTGTATGACGACTTTCCTCAGTGTACCACAAAGAACGAGAGCGCAAGTGTTATCTTGTATTATTGTTACCAAGTTAATATTTTTATAATCTTTGTGTGTTGACCATTACAATTCATGTCACGTTCTGCATGCTCCTTTTTTTTACTTGCGCACCTATGGTGCCGTTCCCTCCTCCGTTATGTTGTACCCTTTGGGTCTTTAGCGTATGACCAAATAATAAAAAAATAAAAAAATGATTGATTACATCTCGGAAAAAGTGATAGATATATTTTCAAAAGATATGGTCACATTTTGCTGGGGCACCCTGTATAACGAGGAATACATCAAGAAACCTGAAAAAACAGCAGATAATCCCTGAAAACCATATGACCGAAGACCGACAAGGTCTTTGCTGCACTTGTGATACATGACCAAATCTATTTGGGTAGTTTCCTTGAGGACCCCTGGAAATTATCCCAGTGTGACTGAGAACTGTGATTGAGGTGTCAGGCACAGGGGCACTCTATCTTTGCAAATATTGTTTTCAAAGTAAAAAATGTTCAAATATCCACATGCTTTGAAGTGCAAACTGCTAAATCTTGCCTTGGTAAACAATGGAATATTTAAAGCTGCATACAGGAAGTGGAGTGACAGAAACATAAGGAACTACACTTGTATTCAACTTAAGAAGGAAAAGAAATAGTCAACCACATGCGCTGTTGCTGACAGAGAGACTCAGTAACACGGCAGGAGAAGTAAGCAGCGAAACGACGTAGTGTAGTATTATGTGGCCAGTCTAAGCACCCAATATGGAAGCAGAGTGAGTATGATGGCTGACATCATGTGGTGTAGGAGAGAGAGTAATGCCTCTGTGTCCAGATGCCCCATCTGCGTATTTTGAGAGCTGACTGACTAGATTTCTTTTCCTTAAGTTGAACGCCACTATATGTTTCTATGTAAAATAGACTTGCTTTACTTGTGTTAAAGTTGGACAACCGCATCACAGCATGGATTCCACATGGCAAACAGCTCCTTCACTTACAGCATGAATACAGTTTATTTATTTATTTATTTATTTATTTATTTATTTAATGTACCTTACAATTCCACGTGAGTGGCACTACGTAGAGGAGAGGAGAACATAACAGTACATACAAATAACCATCTTTTCAAGGTATAAGATTGCAATAGCATTTAACACAACAGAAATTCTTGCACTCTTTCCAAATAGATTTCATTGGAGGCAGAATGAATTAAGTCACGAGAGAGGCTGTTCCATTCGGGGATAGTTCTAACAAAAAATGAGTTTTGAAAGATTGTTGATCTAAAACGGTAAGGCTCAATCTTGCGTTCGTGATCTAGGCGTTTAGAAATAAAACTAGGAGGAAACAAGTAGTTACCAGAAGGAACCAGTAGTAGCAGGAGTAGTTACCAGTTGTGCAGAAAGGACTGAGTGTGTTTTAAAACACATACGTCAAAGGCATGCATGCAAATGCAAAAATTAGGTATCATGTTCTTAGCCAGGTCGCAAGCAACCCAGATACACAGTACTGATGCTTCCTGGAAACTCCTTTGTGCTGACGGTGACCGGAAACATTTGCTACTAAAAGTTGCCAGTGACACCCTGTGATGTTTTACAGATTGTGTTTCTTGCTTTTCAAATATTCGAGGGCAAGTGAAATTCTACTAATTGTTTTACTGCTGCCTCATATGCTTTAGAATTTTCTGTCTGCTGTGTCATAGTGCGCACATTTTTCTGTGGTGCTTGTCGCACAAGCACCACAGAAAAAAGTCATATCATATTCATATCAATATCACATTCCTCAAAAATGTCCCAGCTAGATAATTTGAAAAGTTTTTGAAGTAGGTTCCCAGACAACCACGACAAAATTTATATGTCCAAACAATATTCGGAGATTGCCGAAGCGGGCATTCCGTGTGAGGGCCGCAAAGATATATCCAAAGAATGTTCGAAGATTGCCGAAGAGGGCATTTCGGGTAGCATCCACAAAGATATGTCCAAAAAATGCACCGAGAACACCGCGGTCGGGCCTTTCCCTCCTCTGGGGAGGAAATGTTGAGGGGCAAGTGGGGTTCGCGCTGGCAGTATTCACATATTCACATGACACTTTTCGAGCCGGAAGACGAATGGTGAAGTTGCCTATTTGGCGATGAAGCACGAAGCCCAGTCAAGACGCAGTTCAGTTAGTTGAAAGTGATGTGATCGAGTGAGTAGACGCGGCTGCTGGACAGCTTTATTAATTAATTGCGACGCAAAGTTTCTTCTTTCGTAAAAGTAAGTATGCCATACTATACCGTATACATAATGCACGGGTATAGAGTCTTAGAAAGCAAATGCAGGATGTCTACATAATGGCGTGACCACGTTGCTCAGAGTGCCATTTTTTGAACAATCTTGTACCGCTTGGATTGCTTATAGAAACGCTATCGGAGAAATACTGCGTCATTACTAGGCAAAATCAGTGCAGGTTTACGCCTGGGTAATAACGTGGTAACTAGCACAGAAGATAATTGCGTTCGCGGATTGAACGGGATCGGTGTGAACTGGAGACGCACAACGAACGCACTATACATGAACGCGAGCGCTGTTTGGATTATAGGTCTCCACTACACACTTGACGCTTGTTGTAGTGTGGTCCGTGTGGCGACATTAGCACGTTAATACCCAAATATACCTCTCTTGCAGGCCTCCGAGAAGTAAACGCTTTCGAGATAGAGAGCGTCATCCAGTCCTACCTACGACATGCAAATCGAGTGTAATTGGAAGTTTGTAATTTTTGTAGATTACCAGAGTAAATAAAGTTTGCCAGAACATTACACACCGACTCATGAATTGGCGGACGCTTTTTTTATTAGACTCATCATTCGTCCTCATGTGTGCACGTCTGCGTGCGATCGAAGAAATGCAGTGTAATTTCACTCGGATGTACGAAATGCCTGGAACTTGTGCACAGTACACTACATATGTAAAGTTTTGGAACACCGTCTGGTGGAGTGGACACATCAAATAATGGTAGGTGTATTAAGGGTCATTAATATCCGAGCGATACATTCTTGGGATATTCCTGGGAATGTCCAAAGGGGTACCACGGGGACATGCATGTGCCAACCCAGGGACATTTCTGGAATGCAGGTGGGATATTTAATATCCATAGAGGAATGTCCCTGGGACGTTTGCGGGATGACATTTTGTTGTCTGGGATATTTTTCAAAATCTGTATGCAAGCCGGAATATGATGAGGTGTGGCTGAATAACACGTCCTATGTGTATAGATTTCGCAAAAAATAGACCACACTTGAATTTTATAACCGAGTCACTGGTCAGGTTATAGTTTATGCTACAAATTTCTGTAAAAAAATTACATGATAGATAATGTTAGTTGCTTTCACATTATTCATTGAGGGAAGATTTCAGAAATTCCTAGTGTAACAATTGTGCCAAACTACAAATTTGCGGCACAGCGATCAAAGGCGCGACCAACTATATGAAGTTACGTTCTACATCTAGTGTCCTGTTCAGCTACCACCATGGTTTGTTTCAGGCTTTGCTCGTGCCATTTTGAAGGAGCTTCACAATCTGCAGGACCAAAACTGCACTCTAATGAGTATGCTGGAAAAGAGGACTCCTGCTAGGCCCTCAGATGTTTTGAAGGACCTACCCCTGCTTACAGAGGAGGAAGTCGGCAACTTCGAATCTCGCCTTGAAAATGACACGTTTAGGGCAGATTTGGTAAGCAGCTGCGTGGAGTGGAGACATAGATAATTGCACACATTTTATCATGAAGGTCAATGCACTTGTTTATATAGGAGGAAACGATCTAAGGTCAACAGTTGCATTCATCATCAGACGCCTTGTTTCGGATGGTTTAGGATAGAAGTACAGCTGTTTTGGAGCAAAGGGGAAAAAAGCGTTCTGCACCCTGAAGTTGTACACTGTCCTCCAAGGTTAGTCTCTTAGTAGATGATTAGTACTTGGCTGTACTATTTAATGCAGACTAAACTGATGATAGTAGTGCTACTGCCACAATTAACCTGCTGAACCTGTTTGCTGTGGCATTGTTAAGGTTCCTTGGCTGTGGTGGGGACTTCACATGAAAGAAGTGTGGCTTGTAAAGTAATCTCATTTCTACCAGTAAAAGTAACCGGGAAATATGTAGTGTTGTGCAAGGGCGTTGCTCGTGAATGTAGTCTAGTGACCCTGAAAGAAAAAATACCCCCATGTCTCGTATGTTTTGTAGAATGAAATGGCTTGCCCATGAGAAGCAGCAGCAAGATGAGTACAGAGTTATGAAGTATTTGAATGTGAGATATTGAGTTATTCAAACAGTTCAAAATATTGAAATACTATTTCGGATTTCATTCAAGTTATTCAAAATTCTATTGCCACATCCACTTCACCTATCTTAAAACTACAGTTGACTCAGCATTTTAGAATGTAGTTGTAAAGTCTTAGCACATTAAACTTGCTCCATGATTGCCATATGTCTTCTAATGGTCATAGTGTATATTTGTTGTGTCTGGTACAGGACAAATTTATAGTTAAAGTCGTGAAGTAGTTCGTCTGTTGCTGCTCAGAGTAGCAGCTTATTGCCAGCATGCACAGAAGACGTTTTGCACATCCTCTAAAGATGTTGCGACAGCGTAATGGTTGTGGGAGTGACACTGAAGCCACGTAGGGCAGGGCTGAGTATAGGAACAATACAAATTTCTGAAGAATTGATATTTATTTTTGAATTTCTATTTCTTAAGGGCAATTATTTCAAAGGAAGGGGCAACAGAAATACAAAATATGTACCACACTTCCAGATGCTGTGAGGAGCAACAGAGCTTACGTGGCGGCAAGCGCCAAAGAAATTGAACACTGTCTCAGGGTATGGTTGAAGAACTATTGGACACGGATGATGCTGAAGAATAAAATGTAACTATGTGTATTTACTTCTGTGCTTTGTCTTATAGACAAGTTCGTAATATACTGTATAGTAAGCCCAATATTTAGTTTACTGTTGTCAGAGTTTGGAGATATACAGTGTGTATATCAACATAGGCATGTGTAAGCAGTATAGGCCATTGAAAATGTGTGCGCCCAGATTCACTCCTATCATATGTACGGTTGAACATTGCAGTTGATGTCACATAAAACTTTTGACAAAACTATAGCACAGCCACTTCGCATTGCGATTGTTATGTACAATTTTTAATAACGTTAAGAAATGTGTCCGGAAATTTTCTCACATGCTGTACGGAATGGTCCACCAGCCATGATATAAATTCATAGTAACCAATGTAGGCAAAGGTGAGACATACGGTCAAGGGACTTTTTCCTGCCAGGAACATTTGCCACATATTGGTACCATTTTTACATAATTTCAGTTGATGGAAATTTAATTGCTTGAGTTGAAATTTTCCTAGCTAACGTTAAATTTTCTTTGCCAAAATGGGCTCCTCGTAGTCATTTTACTCAGTATAGCAACTGTAATGCAACGACAATTGCTGAAATACGTTGGTCAAAAACCACTGAAAGGCGTCCTGGGCGCCTTCGCATATTTTGTTGCTTCTAGTTTGAGCGCCAAAGTGTGACGAAAGCAGCTTACATTGGCATCCCATGCGAGGGGGAGAATGTTAGTATCCTGATACACAGAATTCCTATCGTGGGTGACCTCGTTTTTGACTCCCGTACTCATGGTATCAATGTAACCTCCTTTTGTTGCACTTTGGTGCTCAAAATAAAACCGAGAAAGAAGTGGAGTGAAGGACTTATTTCTGCGGATTTTCAATCAATTTTTTCAGTAATTCTCATTGTGGCACAGATGCTATTCTGAGTAAAATTGAGAACAAGCAGAGCCGTAGGGAGGCAAGTTTGCTCAGGGCAGGATAAATCTGAAGCGCCCCCTCTCCCGCTACCATCAGAAGGCCTGTAAACAGAGAAAGGAAAATGCTTATTTGCACTGCCGATATCGTAAATTCAAATTCTTTTTGTTCCCGCTGTATCCTGTCCAACCAAACAGCCAGGGGCTTGCCATTCTTGTGCCCAATCTCGCGAGGGAGCTCAGGGCAGCTGCCTCCCATGAGGAACCCATTTTTGCAAAGAAAACATTAGGTTAACTTTAGACATTTCATACCTTAATTCAAAGAATTCAGTTTCTATCGATAGAAATGAAATAAAAATGGTACCTATATGTGGCTAATGTTGCTGGCGGAAACAAATCCCATGACTGCAACTGTTTCATTCGCGTACGCCAGTGGTTCTCAATCTTCGCTGCCCGGCGGCCCAGAGGAACGTAGACAATTTCGTCCCGTCCCCATCATGAACATTAGCCATAACGATAAACTGACACTTTATTGGAAATACATTCAGAGCAAGTTCTCTGGGCCAAAAAAGCCTTGCACAACTGCTTTTCTCACCAACAACGCGCACAAAACGGTTGTCTTAGGGTTTGGGGGTACACTTAAATTAGAAAAGATCCCAGTGTGCGCACAGCGAAGGCGGGGCGCCCGTGTATGTCGCAGTAGATACAAACGCTATGGCCTTTAGTGGGAGTGAGTGGACATCTCAACGTAGGTTTTGGCCCTCGTGAGCAAGTGAAAGCGAGGCTGTGATGCATCGAAAGCGGTGTGTACCCTGCATGCAAGCGAATTCATGAGAAGTTGTGGTTTCTCCACGATTTCGTCTTTTGGGGGGAGGTGTTAGGCTCAGCAACTTGGGTTATATACATGCGCTTGCTGCAGTCTCACATAATTTAAGGGGGTCTCCAATATTTTTTGCGGGGGGGGGAGGGGGTCTGGATAAATCGGACAAATGGACTCCAACGATGGTACCTGTCTTGGTTGGCAATGGACGTGTTTACATGAGAGGCAATTCTTTGATGCCTGGGCAGCGGAGTGGTCGCTATTATAGTGGTACATTGGTGTAATAGTAGGGTTAAGAAGAGGTTGGGGAAGGGTAGCGAAGTTCCTTTGTGTCTCAGGTTCATTCACAGCGGTAGCAATATCTGTGCATGCGCAAAACCCTTCACAAATGATCGGGATCTTGTAGCCAGAAAGTGTAATTGTCAGTTACACTTTGCATGCAAGACCTTAAGCTACACATGAGGTAGAAATTCACTGGAGAATTTCATGTCTGTCTGCCTCATCTGACGATTGAAAAATCACGATCATGGTTTTTTGACATCAAATGTTTTCTGGAGTGCTAGTGATTATGGCTTCTCATCCATACTTGAAGGCCAGCTGTGCAAGCTGAATGACTTTGCTTTTCTTGTGCAGACTTCTTGGATGGCATAAACAAGTCACTCATTATAAATATCATTTAATTATCAATGATGAGTTTGAGGTCTGTAAATAGTATACATGCACATTATGCCTTGTAATTCCTTGAAGTGCATTTAAGAAAATCTTGACCTGAGAATATCTTGAAAGTTTTTAGTATTTATTGCTGTATCTTACATGCTTATTATTTATTGGTGTATTTGGTAGTGCACTGAGCTGTTTCCTGCTTGGTATATAGGAACTTAACGTCCCTGGAGTATCTTGTACAAGTGTGCTTTAATATCTCTGTTGCAAACATAAGGCACGTTGTCCATGGGTTCTAGGAAGAGATAGATACACTGAGGAATATGATAGGGAAAAGGAAAAAAGAAACATGCAACATAGAGCTAGCAAAATGCAGAGACTTGTGTAGGGAGTAGGACACCTATGGCATGCTAACTAAGCTAAGCAATACTCTTCTTAACAGCCCGAGTGAAAGAAGTCCAGCTGAGGGTTGCAGTGTCTGCTGAGGTGCGACTCACTACAAGCATAAGAAAGGCCTCCAGTTTGCATTCTGAAAGTAATTTTTTTTGGTGAGTTTAGAAGGAAGTGTGAAGAGCACACTCCTGTAACTGAGGAGGAATACTTGCACCTGTTCAGTGGTCCATGTGGTGACATTCAGTGACCATGTGAGTCCACTCTTAGTGACAAACTTCAGTGGATTGTTTTTGTAAACTGAATCCATTACTTGCCAGTGCATTTCTCTACTACACTGCTTCTATGCACTGTTGCTACTGTTAGCCAACAATCTGTATCTCTGGCTTCAGTGTAGTGTGTTCTCGTCAAGCGCTGGCATAGTAGCGTCTTGCTAAATGTCATGTACAGAGCACTTTTCCGAGATTCCTAGAAAAAATATGGCACTGCACAAGGAAATATCAAAGGCATGCTGTGGGCTTTTGTTTTTTATTTTGCTCTGTTTTTGCCTTCGCCCATAGCTCAACATTTCAGGCCTCGAAACTCACGACAATCATCTGAATTTGATAAGGTATGAGTCCAGCCGCGGCTACGAACTGACGTGAAGGTCGACATGGCGTATCAATGAGTTCGACCATGCCGCATATTAGTGCACTCGCCAGACAGCATCACATCTGCTCAGTTCACAAGTGTGATGTTAACTATTGAGTGCACTAATATGCGGCATGGTTGAGCTCACCGACGCGCTATGTCGACCTTCACGCGAGTCCGTAGCTGCAACTGAACTCGCCTTATCAGATGATCGTCATGAGTTTCGAGGCCCGAAATACAGAGCAATGATCACACCACTGGAGAGCCACAGAGCTACACCTTTCCGTAGTTATTCCACAAACCCTGGCCAGCCACACACACATGCTTTGCCACATCAGGAAGTGGCCACCACAATTTTATGTCTTCATGTATATAAAATGTTATTTTATGATTGCACTGTTGGGCAGGCAACTGCTTTTTTTGCACCAGTTGAAGCTGGGCATTTTTTGTAGAACAAAGTCTATATGTAGTGTGTGTTATTTCTAACTTGTTTGGAGTACAGCTTTTGCAGCAGTGTGTTCACGAGGGTGGACGAACTGAAGTTACGTTACTCAAATGTCAGCTGAACATAATGTCCAAGTGACAAATATTTGCTTTTGTGATTGCTGTGATTACTATCTAGTCAATGTTATTCAGTATATTACTATTGTACCATGTATATGCTGCCAAAATATCTTTCACTGATTTTTTGGAGGGGGCGACATGATGTACAAGCTACACAGGGGGTACTTCCAGCTTTGACAGAGCTGCTTTTGCCTCTAGTACTTCCAGGCCATCAGGGAACACAAGTAACCGCACTGCAATATTTAAATGTTACCTGAAGTCAAAGAAACATGAGTTGTGATACTAGCCCTTGGTAAGGAATTGTACCATTGTCTAGTTAAGTGCTGCGCAAACAGAGTGCAAATGCTGGTTGCTTTGCTTTATCTTAAATAAAGTTCTAGCAAAAAGTGCTTGTGTGAACTACTGCATGTTACTTTTACACACACAGCACACATTTCTGAAACTACACACACACAAAGAAAAGCTTTTAGGTGTGGTCTAAGTAAAGGCTAATGAAGGTATAATCCTAGACATTATGGATAATTAAGGGCTAGTACAGGGCTGGGAGCCGCCTCAGTCTGGTATATAAAAGGTCTAAAGTTGGGATGGGGGTAGACGTTGGATGTCTAATTCGAGACATTATAGGTGGCGTAACCTTATTCTAGAGGAAGGCTAGAGGAACTCCCCTAGACATTAAGGCTATTGAGAGACATCTACTAGACCTGCCAGTCGTCCAAATTTAGACGTCGATTAGACATTTATTATCCCACCTTTAGCTACATGGGCTACGATGAAGGCCTGCGACGCACGAAGCCCCAAGGCTGCCACACATCGCAGAGCAGCCCGTGAATCGGTGCAGACCACCCAGACACGCGGAGGAACTTGGGATATCTGCTACTGAAAGTGTAGAATGGCCTACAGCTCTGCCGATGTTGATGACGTACGATGTGAGAGACGATATATCCACGTGCGACTGCATCAGATGGGACGACAAAAGTACACGATCAACACTCCCGTGTGGGAGATCCATTGTGTGGTCACGGCATTGTGTGGTCATTGTGAAGACGGCAGTGTGGTCAGGATAATTAAGGTGCATCATGGCCACTGCATGTAAAAAACGTGCGGTCTAAGATTGCGTGAACGTGCATGTTGGAACCGCCTACAAAAGTGGCTGGAGTAGGCGCAGTTTTTCAGGCGACAAAGGCTTTTCAAATAAATGGGACGACCCACCCTTGGCGACAATGAACTAGAAGGAATGCAGAAAAGCCTCAAGTAAGCTATGCCACTGCTACCTTCGTTCACAGTGTAAATCGCCGTGTACAAGAGCAGCAGTATCACGTGAGTAGTATGGACTGGACACAGACTGCCGCCAACTCACAACTTGGTCTAAACGCGATTTCATTAGCAATTAGAGCTAATTGGGACCCCCCACATTAATCAGTACCCTCCAGGGTGTCACCACACTAATTGGGGAGCATCTAACTCGTGTCCAGACCAAGCTATGACTTGATGGCAACCTGTGTTCATAATAAAGAAAAAAAAGATAGAAATTGAGTGGAGAGAAACAGTTTATTCAGAAATCAACGATGCTGTGGCGAAGAAACCGCTCCGGAACCAGCGACCTCCATGTTGCTTGTTGGCACCCGTCAGTTGCAGAGACCGATGACAGGTGGCCACCTGGTTGCAAGGCATTACACCAGATGGCCACCATCATAACTCTATGTGAGAAAGACAGAGAACAACAAGATACTGGCGGCAGGTAAAATTGGCAACACTGCTAAAGAAGTCTCGGCATGCAAGAGAAAAGGTCTAACCGCTACTGCTAAACAGCACAGATAAAACAGTACACATCGGGGAAAAGGCTTAGGGGCGACGGGTTAGGCCTAACCACAGCATCACAACACTACGCAGCTAACACAAGGCAGGAACCACTAGGCACACAATGCTAAACATGGACAAAAGGCTTGCTCACTGCTAAACAAGTCTAAACATGCACGTACGGGGAATATCCGTTACAGCAAACATGCGAGAAAAGGCTTAACACGAGCGCGGTCAAACATCGGCGAATATCCGTTACGGCAAACATGCGAGAAAAGGCTTAACACGAGCGTGGTCAAACAATGCACAAACATCTGCAAATCACTCACCTTTCCCCCCCGCGGCGACGGTGCCACCGCTCCCGACGGCAGCCAGGCACAAACTGAGCTGGCGCGGGGATTGCGGAGCGACCGAGCGCACGTCTGCACTCTAGGAGATCCAGCGAGTGAGTGACTGGGGCGCCGCGTGGCAGCCGCTATGCATGCGTGTGCTCCTAGCGCCCTCTGCGCTGCCCACCCACGGGCAGTTTTGGTTTCTCTCTCTGCTCCTTCCACTGTGCGCGTGGTCCTAGCAGCAGCGGGTTGCTTCTCCGTTTCGGTTTCGCTCTCGTTTCTTTGCGCATGTTTATTTGTATAAAGGCAGCGTGCACTGTGCTCGCGTCATCATTCTGACCGATACGTGGAAAATGCTATGTGTGGTTTATTCTCCTGTGTTTCTCGTCGGCGAGGAAAGACAAAAAACGAAGAACCTCGCGAATTTATTCACGTCATCGTGAAGGAAGCCTTTCAAGTCCACCGCTTGGAATGGTTGCAAGCACGTCAAGAAATGTGTCAGGACAGGATGAAGACGCTTGACCGCATCTTAGCAGCGGACAGCCTGACGAAAAAGAAGTCCAACTTTAGCCTGGATAATCTGTATTGGGAACGCAGTTCCGATCTGGAGGACGGCGACGACGTGTAAATAAAAGCAATGCATTTCTCTACGAGTTTCAATCTCTTCTTTTTCTTCGTGTAACGTGTACGCACGCAAAATGTCTTCCCCAGAAGCTTTTCGTTTCCGTCATCCTTTTCGCTGTATCTTAAGCGGCCCCTCCATGTGCGGCAAATCTACGTTCGTTGGGAACGTGCTGAGGAACCTGAATGACGTGGTGGACAAGCCTCCGTCATAAATATTCTACGTACAGAAATATGCTTCGTCGAGCATGCAGGACGAATTTGGTGACCCTGTAAAATTTACCAAGGAGCTACCGCGAGAGTGGGACATGTAGCGGCCATATCCGCGCGACACCAAGCGCGGTCTCCCCTCGCGCTCTGGAATAAACGGTCAGTTCTGCCTATCGCCCTGGTCTGATCAGTCGTCTTCCACACTGGTGACCCGAACGCCATCCCAAATACTTTATCATCGACCACAATGGTCGTCGGGAAACGGTGTCCATCGATCGGCTCAAACCCGCCTTCACCGAATCCGACACTCAGCCTCCCTTCCTTACCGCTTCAGGCTCCACCCCCACCTGTCAACTAGACCTACCTCCCAAACCCCGCAAACGGGTATCCTGGAGCGACCTTGTCGTTTCTGGGGGGGAGCCCTGTAGCGGCCATATCCGCGCGACACCAAGCGCGGTCTCCCCTCGCGCTCTGGAATAAACGGTCAGTTCTGCCTATCGCCCTGGTCTGATCAGTCGTCTTCCACAGACACGTCGCGCACTACGCTGATCGTCGTCGACGATCACATGACCGACGCCGGTCCCTTGAAGGAGGTGACCGATCTTTTCATTCGGGGTTCTCACCACGCCAACGCGTCGATCTTCTTACTCGTTCAAAACATCTTTTTCGACAGTAGCCATTTTAGAACTATATCCTACAATGCCAGTTACGTCGTCCTGTCGCGCGCAGCGTGCACCAGATGGAACATTTCGGCCAACAGCCATTTGGCAGAAAAAGATTGGAGTATTTTCTGGACGCATATAAACAAGCGATGTCGTCACCCCACGCTTATTTATTCGTGGATCTTCACAACTATACGCACGAGGATCACAGGTTGCGTAGCAATATCTTTCCGGGAGAACGTCAATATATCTACGCTCTGAAATGAATCTCCGCCCTCACCTCACTTTACTCAAAGTACTCTCCACTCTACCCCCTCCGCGCCGTCACGACGTCTTGAGACGTTCTTCCTCATCCGACATGAAACACCTCTCCGATATTTGTCTCAATGTATTGAATGGAAAGGTAGCTCTAGCTCCAGACACGTTTGCACGTTTGAAGAAACACAAACGCTTCTGACGTCGACTGACCTACAAAAAGATTCACTAGAATCTGCAACGTTTGAAGCGCTACCTGTCTCAGCAGCGACGGCAGGGCGTTCTTTTGTTGGTGGCTGCTCTCCAGCTTTCTGCCATGTTGAACCTTTTCGCCTATGGCCAAGAGAATTAAAGTGACCGGCTCCATTGGAAAAGTTATTTCCTCGAAGAAGAGTGACGGCTTCAAAGTGAAACTTATGCTGCAGGCACTGTATCGCATTCTCAAGCGGTACGAATTCGATCCCTACGACAATAAAAACAAGGCGTCCGACGGTACAAATGACTTTGACTATTCGCTCCTCTCTGCAGAGGTGGACGAAGAGGAAGCAGAAAGGGTCGTCTCGGAATTAAAGAAGGTTATTTCCTGGGATCGCGAGAGTTGTGTCTCCGTGTCTGGCAACCCCATGAGGCACTCCTCCGTTTACAAACTCGTCAATTATGTGTTGCAACGTAAGACGGGAAACATACCTTCCTGGTTCCCCAAAGTCTTGAAACTATTGCGCCTGATTTCCCTGCCCAAATCTTGCGAGCCTCAGCAGCAGCGGCAGCAAGCCTCTACTCCATGGACAACTTATGGAGGGATATGCGAAACCAGAGGGTGGTTTGGGGTGGAGTGGACCGCTATGGAAAAGTCCGGCACTTGAGCAAAAAGACGGCTCTCGCCCTTCCCAGAAAGCTGGACGCCTACACGCTACTCCATCCGGTGAGAAGAAAGTTTAATAGGAGATCATCGCGCTCAAGATCAATGACGTGTGGCAGATGGATCTCACTGACTTTTCAAAATACAAGAGGTTCAGTGGTGGGGTGGCTACCACTACATTCTCGTGGTGACCGATTCCCTCTCCCGTTTTGTGCGCACTCTCCTGCTAACGCCAAAATGCCCCGCCGAAATGAAAAGGGCCGTGATAAGACTTTTCCGGGGAGGTAACGTGCCTACACGCATCCTTTGCGACAGAAGAGGGGAATTCTACAACAAGACCGTCAAGGAGTACCTGGCTCAAAAAAAGGCCCACATGTATTCCACCTTCTTTCCAGTAATCAAAGCATCACAGGCAGAACGGGTCATAAGGACTTTATGTGACAGAATAGTCTGTTATTTTTGAGTAACCGGAAAATACCACTCACCGTTGGTCATGAGTGTGGAAGACCTTGTTCGACACGAGTGCGCGACGCACTGCGAATTTAGCGGGTGTGAATTTAACCGACATACGTGGAAGGTGTCACATCACGACCACACCCGTTTCGTAGAGCCCGGAATTTTGTTGTAATGCTGTGTGATACGTGTAACCTTACATGTCGTAACACCAAATAACTCGTTGTGTGCGTGCACAACCTGCAATACGATTTTAGCTCCCTTCTCCGCCACATGCACGTTCTAAATATGGGTGAACCGTGGATCTTAGCGTCTACCACAGAAAAAATATGAGGCTTCAATATTGGTGAGCTCCCTTCTCCGCGGTACCACGCAGTTTTTCAACCTGTTCTTGTCTAACCTGGTAGAAACGCTGCTCGACAGCGGTGGCCAGGCGTCGCCTCCTCAGGAAGGGCATTTATCCATACACCTTCGTCGACGGTTCCAAGCCTATAATTTACCCACACTACCAACAAAAGAGGCTTTCAAAAGTGACTTGAAAGAGCAAGGGATAACGGACGAGGACTATCAGTATGAGTAGTCAGTAGATGAACTCTCCAGCCATGAAATGATGTCAAACAGGAACCCAGGTAGCACAAAAAGTTGCAGCAATGTTGCCTGAATGTGTCCGATGTGAGAGCAACGTTTCCAAGAAAAAATGATGTTATTGCAACGTCCTCCTGGAAATGCTACATGTTCAACAAAAAAGAGACATTGCTGGTACGTTGCTTTAGAAACGTTACGTTTTCAACATAACGAAACAACACCGCTACGTTGCATCAGAAACGTTGTCTAGATATTTCCTCAGAACATTACTGTTACATTTCACAGAGCTCACACTGCGACATTTTAAAATGGAGGAATTGGCCTATGTGTTTCAAAGAGAGATGTTGGAGCAACGAGTGTAATGGCGACCAATCGTACATCATATTCTCAAATTAAATAATAATATGATTAAGAAGAACGCCGTATGTCTGTGTAGCAAATTAACTACTTTGAGGAACTTGTTCAATTCTAATGAAATTCCGAATACGCATGGTATCGCAAGTATTGCAAGTGAACACTGAACGTAAATCTGAAAGTAAAATTTATTCTCTGTTGAGCAGGCGGCCGTTGGCCGATGTTGTCGAAGGCTGGCCGCGGACGCTCACCAAGTCCGAACTACGAACAGGGCGCGTTGTAACACAACACGTACGTCTCTGTGCCACACCACATAGTGGCTCGTCCGCGTTGAAAATAGTTCGTGTTATTTAAAATGTTTGTGAACATATCTACAAAGGTACATGTACCGTGCTAACTTTGTATTACGCCTCTTACTGGCGCTAAGTGTTTTAAATGTGGTAAAAAGGGACACATTAAGAGCCAGTGTTTTACGAGATCAACACGCGCAAAATTGAGACCGCCAGGTAAAAGGGTTAGTGTGGTACGGTGTAACACAGTGTCTGGCGTGCCACCTGTAAAGTCCAGGTTGAAAGTAGAAGGTCATGACGTGGAATTTGAAGTTGACACAGGTTCCGCGGTAACGCTGATGCCCGAAAGAATGTACCGCATACTACGGCCGTCGGGTTCGATGAAATATTGTGACCTCGTCTTGCATACATTCACTGGTGATCAAGTCCCTATTGTAGGGGTTGTTGATGTATGTGTAGAAAATGAAGTAGGCAAGGAAGTATTGCCCTTGATTATTGTTAAGAATACGAGGATTGATCTACCAGCCTTACTAGGCAGGAACTGGTTACAGCAATTGAAGTTGGACTGGAAAGCTATTTTTTATCACTCGTCACAAGGGAAGACCCTTCAGTCCTTAAAAGAAATGTTTCCTAGCGTGTTTGACAGGGATAAGAGCTTTATCGATGGGTTCAGCGCGAGCCTTGTGTTTAAAGATAACGTTCAGCCGGTCTTTTGTAAACACCGCAACGTTCCCTTTGCTTTCCGTGACGCCGTGGAAAAAGAGTTGATGCACATGGTTGAACAGGGTATCTTGACACCTGTTAAGACAAGTGACTGGGCTACTCCTCTTGTTGTTGTACCAAAGGTCGGGGGCAAAATTAGAATCTGTGGCGACTATAGTGTTTCTGTCAATCCTAGTCTGCGTACTGAACAATACCCACTTCCTCGCACGGATGAACTGTTCGCAACTTTTGCTGGGTGTTCTGTTTTCACAGTTCTGGATTTGCGTTCTGCATACTTGCAGCTTAAGTTAGATGCATGCGCTAGAAAGGTTCTTACTGTGAATACTCACATGAGTTTGTTCGAGTTTACATGCTTGCCGTATGGTGTGTCGAGTGCCCCTGCCATCTTTCAGGCTACCATGGATAAGATACTGCAGGGTTTACCTAAGGTTGCCTGTTATATTGATGATTTATTAATTGGAGGCGTAGACCATGATGAATGTTTTGAAAATGTAAAAAAGGTGTTGAGACGACTTGCTAAGCATTGTGTAAAACTAAATGTGGAAAAAAGCAAGTTCTTCGTTAAGGAAGTCAAATATCTTGGCTTCGTACTGAGTAAGGATGGCTTAAGCCCTTGTCCAGACAAAGTCAGGGCCATTAAAGAAGCCCCCGCTCCCTCAAACATTTCTGAACTTCGAAGTTTTTTGGGCATGGTTAACATGTATGCGCGGTTTCTTCCGGACTTAGCTACGATTCTGAAACCATTGTACAGCCTTCTAGAAAAAGGCAGCGTTTGGGTTTGGAGCAAGGACTGTGTCAGAAGCTTCCAGACTGTAAAAAACTTGTTGTGTAGCGCGCAGGTGTTAGCAATATACTGTTCAAGTAAGCCTGTCCGGTTAACTTGTGATGCATCCCAGTACGGTCTAGGCGCTGTATTGTCACAGGAAGTGACTAAGGGTGTTTTTCAACCAGTGGAGTTTGCTTCAAGGACGCTAACAACCGCTGAACAAAACTATTCACAAATAGAAAAAGAGGCGCTCGCTATTGTGTTTGCCACAAAGAAGTTTCACAAATACCTTTTTGGTAGAAGGTTCTCACTGGTTACAGACCACTATCCTTTGACGTCCCTCTTTAAGTTGGGCCACAAAACCACTGGTGTTGCTGCATCCCGGATTGAACGATGGCGCCTACTACTCACAGAATATGACTACGACATCGTTTACCAGAAAGGCAGCCACATAGGAGATGCAGACGCGCTATCAAGGCTTCCAGTACAAGCAACAGCTGAAGATGAGGACACACTGAAGTACTTTTCACCGTTAGAAAGGATCCCTATTACCAACTGGACAGTTCAAGAAGAAACTAAACAGGATCCTGTGCTTCCAAGGGTAATTGAACGGGTCAAGAGTGGATGGCCGAGTAAAGTGACCGACCCAGATCTACAACCGTACTTTCAGAGAAGAGATTCTCTTTCCATTGACGAGAACTGCCTGGTGTGGGGAGCAAGAGTGGTTGTACCTAAAAATCTGAGGGAAGTCATCCTGGGACTTCTACATGAAGGACATCCGGGGATAGTCAGGATGAAAATGCTGAGCCGCCAAATTGTCTGGTGGCCGGGACTTGACGCAGACGTCGCGAGAAGCAGAACAAAATGAAGGCTTACGCTGATAAGCGACGGTCCAGGCCAAGAACATTTGAAGTCGGAAATGAAGTCTGGGTAAAGAATGTGCGGGGAGAAGAGACTTGCTGGTCACCAGGAAAAGTAATCAAGAAAATTAGCCACACAACATTTTTAGTGCGCGTTTGCGGAAAAGTTCGTTTTGTTCATTCTGACCACCTGAAGTTGAAGGTGAACGACGCTGTAAGACCGCAGGACAACGGTTCTCTCAGGAGCCTTTCACCGGAATCGTCATCTGATTCTGGCGAGTCTGATAATGAGTATTTTGATGCATCTGGTGATTCACCAGCGTCTGGTGATGTTTCTAATGATGGTACTCCTAACGAAGGACTTAGGAGAAGTACAAGAGTAACGAGACCACCAGACAGGCTTACTTATGAAAAGTTTGGAGAACCAGGGTAAATTGCTTGTACTGTTCTTGACATGTATTTGTATTTTGTTGATCGCTTCGGATGTGTGTGTGAGAGAATGTTGTATCTGACAGCAGATCAGATAGGGCCCCGGCAAAAAGTGTTATCAGTGAGGGGGCGTGTTTTCTTGTTGTGTACTTATGGCCGGCAAACCCAGACGTGTGTTTTTCCCTCGGGCCGATACAACAACTTTAAGCTATTGTTTCTGTATTTCGTACAACATTCTTGTGCACGTAAGTGGAGCGTTCGACAGTTGTCAACGGCCAGTCTGCTATGAAATGTTGAAGTGTTCGGTTATGCGCTGACGAGCAGTTTGCATCATTCGGGCTTCATTTTGAGGATTTTATCCGTTTCTAAGGTGTTTAGTTGATGTGTCAGGCATTCCTGTTGTTTCTACGTCGTTTCTCATGTTTTTACCGCTGCTCGTAGGCAATACGACCGCTGATGGGAGGAGAGCGAGATGTTCTGTCAGAGTGTTACCGCACACGCTGTGAGCAACGGTATGTAATGTATTTGACGCCCAACATGGTGCTGTGCTAACACCTTTTGAAATTGTATTTCTTGAAGGTTATGCTTGTGCGACGTGGCTGGCATAGGTGAGTAGTAAGTACTGACCACGTTTATCCGGAAATGCTACAAGGCTTCTGGACGCCATTAATTAGCAATTAGAGCTAATTGGGACCCCCCACATTAATCAGCATCATCCAATGAGTCATCACACTAATTGGGGAGCGTCTAACTAGTGTCCAGACCACCCTGTGCGTTTCCGGATCGACGTGGTCATAAAAAATAAAAAAATAGATAGAGAGAGAGTGGAGAGAAGGAGTTTAGTTGAAGATCAACGATGCCATCTTGAAGAAAGCGGCCCGGAAAGGCCGTTGACCGTCGCTGGGCGATGGAGCACAGAGGCGGGTTGCAAAGCATCGCAGCTATGACCACCAGTTCCGGACATCCTGTGACGTCAGCTGTGACGTCATCACGACATGTCTGGGCAAGTTAGGACAGCTCTGGGCATGCAAGGAGAAAAATACTCGTAATACAGAGGCTGGGAAAGCAAGAGTATGCAAACCATCAATAGCTAACAACAAAAAGAATTAGTTACACAACAAATGAGCCCACCAGAACAGGAGCGCAGAACCATGCGACTGCTCCATCCGAGTGGCAGGCAGAAACTGACTCGTAATGCTTTTTTGTCCTGTATAAAGCCCCGCAGCTGCACCCCCTAGCGGTTACTTTCTCAACTAATCTCACAACAAAATTATTAAGAATCACGCCAGCGCTATTGCCGTCCCCAAGGCAGAAGAAGATAGAAAATGGCGGGGATGCCCGGACAACAGCAACCAGCACCCAACGTGCACTGGCACGAAAATCGCAAACAAAGCGGGAACAAAGTTGGCGAAAGCATTAGTTACACAACAAATCACCGCACCACAGCAGGAGCGCACACCGATGCGACTGCTCTCCGTGACAGCCAGCCAGAAACTGAGCGAGTGCGGGGAGCGCACGTCTGCTTTCCGCGACAGCCGGAGAGAAACTGACTGGGGCGCCCCTCCGCGGCCGCTCCGTTGGTCGCTCATTGGTCGTGAGGCTAAGAGAGAAGAGCATTCCTGCGCCTCCTGCTGGCCATTCTCATTGGTCGTGACGTCATCCTATTGTCTCAGGGCTACCCTGTTTTTTTCCACTAATGCTCCTTTGGTCAATCTGCAATGAAGCCACAGTATGACGTCATCATGCACCTGCGTGGCTCACAGACGCGTACGCTCTAGACAGGGGACCTATTATTTATTGAATCACTATCCCAAGATTATTTCCTTTATTCTTCTATAACGATTGAATAGGAAACTATTGCAGAAGAGTACCATGCATGAATGCTGATCGTAGGAATTCCAAAGTCTTACTAAATGAGACTTGCAAAAGAACAAAATATCCTAACATGTAACTCCATCAACGGCTAATAAGAGGACTAGGCACTCAACAAATCAACACAGAGTACGGGTAACAAGGAACGCAGAACTCAGGGCAGCACTATCGTCAAGACAACAATGTTCCTTGTCAAAAGAGAAAAAATACAAAGCGTCAACAAAGGAAAGCATGCATATCGGGTCATGTCAGAACACGTCAGGACAAATTGCACGACTGCTGGGCCACAGAGGAAAACAAACACTTGAACAGAGTGAAAAGACACTCACCATCATTTTTCCCGTTCACAGCATTCCCTTATTGTAAATCCGCTCGTCACAAAATCCACC
Source organism: Ornithodoros turicata (assembly GCF_037126465.1). Lineage (NCBI taxonomy): Eukaryota > Metazoa > Arthropoda > Arachnida > Ixodida > Argasidae > Ornithodoros > Ornithodoros turicata. The sequence continues at coordinate 105,506,490 of NC_088201.1, forward strand.
TGCATCGTCGAACCCCATTCACCAGTGACGAACCACACATCCACACCCCATCAGGGGCAGACAGAACCCCACCGAAGCTACGCTCTTCCACTGACGGCCAACGCAATTGCTAGGAGCAGAATTTGCGTGTCCAGACCCGCCAGTGTCCAAGAGAGAAGTGAATCCTTGCGCCCCCTGCAGGCCGTTCTCATTGGTCGTGATGTCACCCTATTGTCTCAGGGCTTCACTGTTTTTTCCCACTAATGCTCCTCTAGACAAGGTCAATCTGCAGTGAAGCCACGGTATGACGTCATCATGCAGGTGCGTGGCTCAAGGACGCTTACGCTGTAGACAGGGGACCTGTTATTTATTGAATCACTATCCCTAGAATATTTCCTTTATTCTACTATAATGATTGCATAGGGACCTATTGCAGAAGAGCACCATAGACAAGAGGAGATTGTAGCATTTCATTCCCAAAGTCTTACTGTACAGGTAAAAAAAAAAAGGTTCAGCAAGACATGTCCATCCCAGCCGAGAGCCATGCAGCTAAGTGAATAATGACGCTTTATTCCTCCTGAATAAATTCACACACCTGTCCCCCTCGCGGTTACTCTCTGAACTAAATGAATTGCAAAATTATTAAGAATAGCTCTACTCCCATTCAAGGCAGCACTATCCTCATCGTCAAGAATATTCCTTGTACAAAAAGAAAAAAGCTACATGTAGAAGGAAAGCATGTCAGAACAGGCCCAGGCATGTCAGCGCATGTTTGTCAGACAACAAGGGGGAAAAAAGGGAAAAGAAACAAAGAAGAAAACCAGTATCAAACTATTTCTAAGCACACGCACTCCTCTTATTCAAAAACAGTGCTCATCATAAATCCGTCCAGGACAATATACACCATCTTTCTATTTCTACACTTTTTTCCAGTAACGGTCAATGCATTGCTACAGACTGCGTAACGTCATCACATCCTGTCTGAAGCAGAAGACAGCGGCAAAGACTCCTATTATTTATTGAATCGCAAGTTTATTTCCTTTGTCCTACTCTTAATGACATTCATTCTCTCATTAAAATTCAACAAAAAAGCACCCCGCATATTAACGATTTTCACCCCAAAGGCTCATCATGGTCATTAGAATTACAGTAAACTACCACTGCTCTTTAAAATAATAAGTGAGTCCACTCAACATCACCTCCCGGCTTATGTAATACATGACCCTTTCTATGCTCATACATTCGTTGTCTGAGGCTACACCTGCGAGCAAAAAGGCGCGAAAGCCGGGTGGGCAAAGTTCCATTCGCGCATTGCGAGCAAAAAGGCGGGAAAGCCGGGGAGCAAAGTTCCATTTGTGCACGCCAAAGCACAAGACACAGAACGCCTTTACGGGAACACGATGGCATTCCTATACTATATTAATGATTATTGCATTGCAGTTTAGAAAAACTACAACTAAACTATAATTTTAGGAGCCCAATAAAATTCTACTTTCTATGGAAACTATAATTGCCCTATTACTTGGATCGCTATTAATGAAGCGCTCCAATTTTTTCTCTCTTCCCATTTCAGCCTTGTCATGCAGTGAAGCAGACTCACATCCAAAATAACTAATTTACACTGAGGGTGCCGTGCTTCAGGAATTCCTATCCTGCGCTCAGATGCAAGCATTTCTTCACGGATACCTTTAACAGCTGACTTCCTCAACATACCGAGCTCCTAACAGCATCTAACAAACAATCAGAGAAACCCTCTTCTCAGCTGCACCATGCGACTTTCTTCTGCGTAAAATCGGTGATTTGAGGAAGAGAGCAGCGAAAAATTGCACGCACTTGTGCTTGACTTAAAAAACCTGAAGCATATGCTAATAAACTAAGAAAAAGACACTCATGTCTGGTATCTGATAGTGCCACATACACAGACGCATTGCCCTTGCGTAAAGAAAGCACAGGACAGGGATACACAAATTTCCTTAGGTGAGCAGGGAAAAGGTTTAAGACCTCAGGTCACCACACATCGCCACGCGGCTATCACAACATGACACCAACAACATACTAGCAGCGGGAAGAACTGCAACACTGCTAAACAAGTCCAGACATGCCACGATGACGTCACAAATCAGGAAAAAAGCACACGCACGCACAGAGGACAACGCATTAAACACACGGAGCGCTCAGGAATAATCGTAGCGTTACCGCACATTGCTACGAGGCTCAACGTCTAACACAAGATGGCAGCAACAAGATATTAGCGAAGGGTAAAAATTGCAACACTACTGAACAAGTCCAGACATGCGACATCGCATGCAAAACACTGCTCATCGGGGAAAAGGCCTAAGCCCGCGGCGGATCATCATAGAGCATACACAACTTCATTTTTCTACCTCGCGTAAACTAAACGCGGTCTGCTTGGAAAATGACGTACAAATTTTCTTAAGGAGCACAGAAATATAGAAATTTCTACTCCGTGCTCAGATACCAGCATTTCTGCTCAAAAACCTGCAAAATTAAGCACTGCTTACCCCAAGAACACAATGACCTCCTGGGTACGTCCGAGGAAAGTCATCAGCGGACAGGGATAACATCCCCAGGACTTCCCTACCAGGTCCTCAATTTGTTAGAAATGTGACAAAGTGAGACTCCCCGTCATATCCTCAGGACCTCCTATGGGAGCTACCAAATGACGCGGCTAGTACAGTTCTGGGAGCAAGCAGATACCTTAGTGAATTATTTATTTTGGGAAGTGAGGGCACATTTGCAGCACCCAGTCAGCGTGTGTGTGTTTTTATATATTTTCAACCTTGGTCACCAGCTACCATTCGTCGTTTCTCATCTGTATTTCGTTCAGCGTATTTCTCATCACAAACAATGAGTGTCACAGTTTAAAAGGCAAAAAAAAAGTTATATATAAAAGGCCCCTAGGTCACTAAAACCTGCGAAACCACTTAGAAAGGCATATGATGCAGCAGCATTTTCTTTCCAAGACAGAACAGATACAAGTTATTGCTTGTCTTCCGAACTTCAGCAGATTCGGGAGTCCTCTTCGCATCTCAGCCAAAACAAAGGGTGAGGTATCTAAGTTTAACTTGATTTCGCACATAACCAACAATGAAGTGAGAAATTCCTTGGAGTATTAAATCGCTATCAAGGTAGTGTCCATGTTTCTTACTGCTTTGGTTTGATGCATGCATCGTAAGTGAACCTTGAGCAGTGAAACGTTATTATTTTTTGTCTCTTCGGAAATAAAAGGCTCCGCGCAACCTCCTGCCAGGGACCCTTTGCGGACACTCATGCAACAAGTCCTCAGTGAAAGGTCTAGCAAACTGTATTTTAGTGCACGTACGTCAAACGCTGCACATGGACGGATTCCTTTAAAATCCGACGATCAGTATTTGCGCCCCTATATCTCTTTTTATTTTATATTTTTGTTAGTTTTTTTTTTAATTTATGCATGAGCACTCCTTCTTTGATTGTATTGGGTAATGAGAAATAAATCGGGAAGTTGATTACTGGCTAACAGGTATTAAAATGCACAACGCAGTATTAAAATAATTGACTTCTCCTGTGCTTGTCCTCCGGTTGACGACCGCAGGATGTACGCAAATGACAATCACTGGAAGCTCCTATGATGACAGCCTGTGGACCTCCTCCGTTCATCCCATCACGGACGAGGACGTGATGACACTTTGAGGACATCCTGAGGACCGCGTGTGTTCTTGGGGTACTTCGTGAAGATATCGAACTCCCAACAAAATCAAACAAACAACCCCACTTCCACTGGTAGAACACTATTTAGCTTGTACGCAGGAGGCTTTCTTCTGCATAAAAAGTAGAGAAAATAAGAAAAGAGCAGCGAAAAATTACACGCACTTTTGCTTGACTTAAAAAACCTGAAGCATATGCCAATAAACCAAGAAAAAGACACTCATGTCTGGTGTCTGATAGTGCCACATACACAGACGCATTACCCTTGCGTAAAGAAAGCACAGGACAGGGATACACAAATTTCCTTGGGTTAAGGCTAAAAGGCTTAGGTTAAAAGGCTTAAGACCTCAGGCCACCTCACATCGCCACGCAGCTAGCACAACATGACACCAACAACATACTAGCAGCGGGAAGAATTGCAACACTGCTAAACAAGTCCAGACATGCCACGATGACGTCACAAATCAGGAAAAAAGCACACGCACGCACGCACAGAGGACAACGCACAAAACACACGGAGCGCTCAGGAATAATCGTAGCGTTACCGCACGTCGCTACGAAGCTCAACGTCCAACCCAGGCAAAAATCTGGACTGGTTCCAGAATGGTTCCATTTGAATCTGGACTGGTTCCATTTGAATGTGGATGGTCCCGGAATGGTTCCAGTTGAATCTTGATGGTCCCAGCTGGATTCGCAAGTGGGGTGGCTGGTTCCACATTGGTGAAATCAGTGGTACCACTCTGGCCTCAAATGGTTCCAGAACTTACAGTGGGAGCCTCACAGGTACCATTTTGTTCCCACAATGGTCAATTGGACCACTTGAGGTTCCAAGCTGGGCAGCTTCCCCCTTTGAGATCCGTTAGGGGAAGAAGAGTCCACTCTTGCCATATACCCTTCTGTTTCTTTTTTGTTTTTTGCTTTTTTAGTCATTATTTTGATGTATTTTAGCACACGTATGATCTATATTTCTTGTTTTTTATCCGTTTACGTCTTCGATAAAATATATGCTGTAACTTCAATTCGTGCTCATATTCTCATCTAAAGGCAAATGTCATAAAATGTACCATCAAAATGTCAAAAGGCACAATCAAAAGATGACACACTCCGCCAAATAATTAGAAGAACTAAAAACAAACAGGTAATTGCACGGGCTGACCCAAAGCAGATGCAATAATTATGAGGGCGCTTCGGTGCGGCGGGAGGCTTTCAATTCAAATTCTAACGGCGGGCCGCGAGAGGCGAGAGGGAGCAAAGCGAGCGCAGTGCGCAGGCGCAGGCGTCAGCGTCAGTTTGAACTTTGACGCGGCGTTGCGAGGTCGTTTTTTTCTCTTCGGTTGCCGTGGCAGAGATCGGGCATCTCCTGTGCACTATTTACGTGGTTTTAGTGCGTTTTCTAAGACAACGTGATCACAATGATTCATGTGAAACATACTGGCGATATCTCGGAGAAGTTTCGACGCTAGGAAGACACGGCGTCCTCAGAAGAACCGGACGATGAAACGCCAAACGGACTGCACATAATGCTTCTTCCGATGTTAAGAGGTATAAGTGCTTACCGTGGTGCTTCGACTGCTACTGATTATATGTTTTATTTCAGGAGCTAGAGGAACCTGAGAAACATGGTTAGGACGAGTATAGAGATTAGGATCGTTTGGTGAAGAGGAAAATGGTACATGCCGCGACCTACATGGACGGAGGTGTCATCTTCTCTGAGAAAGTACAGGTGTCAGGTGGTCAACAAAACGCCGTGTTCCCTGTTGTTCATGTTGTCCGTGAGTGCATCGCAAATTCAACACAAGCACATGCCTCGTCTGAACGCAGTGAGTGATTACCCGTGTGCGACTAAGTACGTGAGAGATGTATCGATTATTTCTTTATCCTTAGTGTATGCTCATAGCAGAATAAACAATAGTTACTTGAACTGTATGTGCTTTTCTACGCATTACTTTCGGTCATGCATTTAGTGGTCCCATCTGCTAAGTGGTCGGATCCGAGACCACATAGCAGAGGGGACCACTGGATAAATTCCATTGGTTCCACTTCAAGTGGCACCACCGTGAAACTGGTTCCACTTTTAACTGGTCCCAGCCAGAGAATGGTTCCACATTCCAAGTGGTTCCTGTCCGATAATCCACTTCGAAGTGGTCCCACTCCAGATTTTTGCCTGGGAACACAAGACGACAGCAACAAGATATTAGCAAAGAGTAAAAATTGCAACACTACTGAACAAGTCCAGACATGCGACATCGCATACAAAACACTGCTCATCGGGGAAAAGGCCTAAGCCTGCGGCGGATCATCATAGAGCATACACAACTTCATTTTTCTATTTTGCGTAAACTAAACGCGGTCTGCTTCAAAAACGACGTACAAATTTTCTTAGGGAGCAGAGAAATATAGAAATTTCTACTCCGTGCTCAGATATCAGCATTTCTGCTCAAAAACCTTCAAAATTAAGCACAGCTTACTTCGTCAAGATATCGAACACCCAACGGAATCAAACAAACAACCCCACTTCCACTGGTAGAACACTATTCAGCTTTTACGCAGGAGGCTTTCTTCTATATAAAAAGTAGAGAAAAGAAGAAAAGCGCAGCGAAAAATTACACACACTTTTGCTCGCATAGCTATAAGAGAAAAATAAATAAAATAACGACGCACACGCTAATAAACTGTGACAAAGACACCCATTTCTGCTATCAGATAATTATTGCATAATGCTAAATACTCATTTGCATTGGCCCTGCGTGAAGAAAGCACAGGACAGGGATACACAATTTATCTTAAGCGAGCAGGGAAAGTCACTTCTACTGGGACAGCTTAATACCATAAAGTCTGAATTTTTGCAAAGAAAATAAAGCTTGAACAGCGCTACGAAGGTGACAGACACATACTAACAAACAAACAAACATTTCTATTCATTTCTATTGATAAAGGCGTAAAGCACACTACAAGGACAAAGCACACTGCTTCAGGAGAGCGCATCAAATGCAACGCAACAGGACCGGCTCTCATAAAATAGCCTACCCAAAACAAAGACTTCACCAGGTTCGCGAAGGCAATTCCATTAAAAACGCTCTCGATCTATCCTACAGATAGCAATGCAAGCGCTGCTACCCTTATTTTTTTAAACCATACCAGACGCACACTCACATTTTCACACTCACAAACACAAAGTCTATTCTCACAACCACATAAATCCACATTATTCCTCAGGTAAATAATTATCCTACCATCGTCAAAAGATGGCTCACTCTTGTATGCGATCGCAAAGCGATAGGTCCTCGTTCCGGATGTAATAGGATATCGCCACTCCACCGACGCGAACCAAAAAAGAAAGAAAGAAAGGAATGCACGTTCGCTATACCTCCACGAAGAAAACGCTGCCGTGCTTCTACGCAGCGATCATCATACAGGAGTGAATTGTCTTCTTCGTTTTCCTTTTATTTTCTTGCACCCATATATTTTGCAAGAATACTATAGAGACCCAACAGAGCAGTAGTGCGCTCCCATCAACACACCTTGGGCTGACCTTACACACCCGAAACCTTTTCTGAATACATTCTGCTGGCGCTGGAATAAAAAGATTTATCGCCAGGGTACAACAATGTCAGCTCTGCTTCCGTTTAAGTGATAAAACAGTGCGCCCCACGCGAGCCGCACACGGGCCCGTTCTCGGGACGCGACGCGCACGATTCCCCGTGCGAGCGCAACGCGGGCCTCGCGGTTTGGACGCGCGCGATCCGTTTCCCCGAGCAGGAGCACTGTTTTATCACTTAAACGGAAGCAGAGCTGACATTGTTGTACCCTTGCGATAAATCTTTTTATTCCAGCGCCAGCAGAATGTATTCAGAAAAGGTTTCGGGTGTGTAAGGTCAGCCCAAGATGTGTTGATGGGAGCGCACTACTGCTCTGTTGGGTCTCTATAGTGTTCTTGCAAAATATATGGGTGCAAGAAAATAAAAGGAAAACGAAGAAGACAATTCACTGCTGTATGATGATCGCTGGTAGAAGCACAGCAGTGTTTTCTTCGTGGGGGTATAGCGAACGTGCATTCCTTTCTTTCTTTCTTTTTTGGTTCGCGTCCGTGGAGTGGCGATATCCTATTACATCCGGAACGAGGACCTATCGCTTTGCGATCGCATACAAGAGTGAGCCATCTTTTGACGATGGTAGGATAATTATTGACCTGAGGAATAATGTGGATTTATGTGGTTGTGAGAATAGACTTTGTGTTTGTGAGTGTGAAAATGTGAGTGTGCGTCTGTGTGTGCGCGCGGACGCTTTTCTGAACCAGGGATCCCACTTGACAAGTAAGTTCTTTGTGTGTGCCTTTTCATGTGACACGAGTGATACATTTATGTACTATTGCGTGGAATAGTGGTTTAAAAAAATAAGGGTAGCAGCGCTTGCATTGCTATCTGTAGGATAGATCGAGAGCGTTTTTAATGGAATTGCCTTCGCGAACCTGGTGAAGTCTTTGTTTTGGGTAGGCTATTTTATGAGAGCCGGTCCTGTTGCGTTGCATTTGATGCGCTCTCCTGAAGCAGTGTGCTTTGTCCTTGTAGTGTGGTTTACGCCTTTATCAATAGAAATGAATAGAAATGTTTGTTTGTTTGTTAGTATGTGTCTGTCACCTTCGTAGCGCTGTTCAAGCTTTATTTTCTTTGTAAAAATTCAGACTTTATGGTATTAAGCTGTTCGAGTAGAAGTGACTTTCCCTGCTCGCCTAAGATAAATTGTGTATCCCTGTCCTGTGCTTTCTTCACGCAGGGCCAATGCAAATGAGTATTTAGCATTATGCAATAATTATCTGATAGCAGAAATGGGTGTCTTTGTCACAGTTTATTAGCGTGTGCGTCGTTATTTTATTTATTTTTTCTCTTATAGCTATGCGAGCAAAAGTACGTGTAATTTTTCACTGCGCTTTTCTTCTTTTCTCTACTTTTTATGTAGAAGAAAGCCTCCTGCGTAAAAGCTGAATAGTGTTCTACCAGTGTAAGTGGGGTTGTTTGTTTGATTTTGTTGGGTGTTCGATATCTTGACGAAGTAAGCAGTGCTTAATTTTGAAGGTTTTTGAGCAGAAATGCTGGTATCTGAGCACGGAGTAGAAATTTCTATATTTCTCTGCTCCCTAAGAAAATTTGTACGCCGTTTTCCAAGCAGACCGCGTTTAGTTTACGCAAAATAGAAAAATGAAGTTGTGTATGCTCTATGATGATCCGCCGCAGGCTTAGGCCTTTTGCCCGATGAGCAGTGTTTTGTATGCGATGTCGCATGTCTGGACTGTTGCAATTTTTACTCTTTGCTAATATCTTGTTGCTGTCGTCTTGTGTTAGACATTGAGCTTCGTAGCGACGTGCGGTAACGCTACGATTATTCCTGAGCGCTCCGTGTGTTTTTTGCGTTGTCCTCTGTTCGTGCGTGCGTGCGTGCGTGCATGCGTGTGCTTTTTCCTGATTTGTGATGTCATCGTGGCATGTCTGGACTTGTTTAGCAGTGTTGCAATTCTTCCCGCTGCTAGTATGTTGTTGGTGTCATGTTGTGCCAGCCGCGTGGCGATGTGAGGTGACCTGAGGTCTTAAGCCTTTTAACCTAAGCCTTTTAGCCTTAACCTAAGGATATTTGTGTATCCCTGTCCTGTGCTTTCTTTACGCAAGGGTAATGCGTCTCTGTATGTGGCACTATCAGATACCAGACATGAGTGTCTTTTTCTTGGTTTATTGGCATATGCTTCAGGTTTTTTAAGTCAAGCAAAAGTGCGTGTAATTTTTCGCTGCTCTTTTCTTATTTTCTCTACTTTTTATGTAGAAGAAAGCCTCCTGCGTAAAAGCTAAATAGTGTTCTACCAGTGGAAGTGGGGTTGTTTGTTTTATTTTGTTGGGAGTTCGATATCTTGACGAAGTAAGCAGTGCTTAATTTTGCAGGTTTTTGAGCAGAAATGCTGGTATCTGAGCACAGAGTAGAAATTTCTATATTTCTCTGCTCCTTAAGAAAATTTGTACGTCGTTTTCCAAGCAGACCGCGTTTAGTTTACGCGAAGTAGAAAAATGAAGTTGTGTATCCTCTATGATGATCCGCCGCGGGCTTAGGCCTTTTCCCCGATGAGCAGTGTTTTGTATGCGATGTCGCATGTCTGGACTTGTTCAGTAGTGTTGCAATTCTTACTCTTCGCTAATATCTTGTTGCTGTCATCTTGTGTTAGACTTTGAGCTTCGTAGCGACTTGCGGTAACGCTACGATTATTCCTGAGCGCTCCGTGTGTTTTTTGCGTTGTCCTCTGTGCGTGTGTGCGTGCGTGTGCTTTTTTCCTGATTTGTGACGTCATCGTGGCATGTCTGGACTTGTTTAGCAGTGTTGCAATTCTTCCCGCTGCTAGTATGTTGTTGGTGTCATGTTGTGATAGCCGCGTGGCGATGTGTGGTGACCTGAGGTCTTAAGCCTTTTGCCTGCTCACCTAAGGAAATTTGTGTATCCCTGTCCTGTGCTTTCTTTATGCAAGGGCAATGCGTCTGTGTATGTGGCACTATCAGATACCAGACATGAGTGTCTTTTTCTTAGTTTATTAGCATATACTTCATGTTTTTTAAGTCAAGCACAAGTGCGCGCAATTTTTCGCTGCTCTCTTCCTCAAATCACCGATTTTACGCAGAAGAAAGTCGCATGGTGCAGCTGAGAAGAGGGTTTCTCTGATTGTTTGTTAGATGCTGTTAGGAGCTCGGTATGTTGAGGAAGTCAGCTGTTAAAGGTATCCGTGAAGAAATGCTTGCATCTGAGCGCAGGATAGGAATTCCTGAAGCACGGCACCCTCAGTGTAAATTAGTTATTTTGGATGTGAGTCTGCTTCACTGCATGACAAGGCTGAAATGTGGAGACAGAAAAAAATGGAGCGCTTCATTAATAGCGATCCAAGGAATAGGGCAATTATAGTTTCCATAGAAAGTAGAATTTTAATGGGCTCCTAAAATTATAGTTTAGTTGTAGTTTTTCTAAACTGCAATGCAATAATCATTAATATAGTATAGGAATGCCATCGTGTTCCCGTAAAGGCGTTCTCTGTCTTGTGCTTTGGCGTGCGCGAATGGAACTTTGCTCCCCGGCTTTCCCGCCTTTTTGCTCGCAATGCGCGAATGGAACTTTGCCCACCCGGCTTTCGCGCCTTTTTGCTCGCAGGTGTAGCCTCAGACAACGAATGTATGAGCATAGAAAGGGTCATGTATTACATAAGCCTGGAGGTGATGTTGAGTGGACTCACTTATTATTTTAAAGAGCAGTGGTAGTTTACTGTAATTCTAATGACCATGATGAGCCTTTGGGGTGAAAATCGTTAATATGCGGGGTGCTTTTTTGTTGGATTTTAATGAGAGAATGAATGTCATTAAGAGTAGGACAAAGGAAATAAACTTGCGATTCAATAAATAATAGGAGTCTTTGCCGCTGTCTTCTGCTTCAGACAGGATGTGATGACGTTACGCAGTCTGTAGCAATGCATTGACCGTTACAGGAAAAAAGTGTAGAAATAGAAAGATGGTGTGTATTGTCCTGGACGGATTTATGATGAGCACTGTTTTTGAATAAGAGGAGTGCGTGTGCTTAGAAATAGTTTGATACTGGTTTTCTTCATTGTTTCTTTTCTCTTTTTTCCCCCTTGTTGTCTGACAAACATGCGCTGACATGCCTGGGCCTGTTCTGACATGCTTTCCTTCTACATGTAGCTTTTTTCTTTTTGTACAAGGAATATTCTTGACGATGAGGATAGTGCTGCCTTGAATGGGAGTAGAGCTATTCTTAATAATTTTGCAATTCATTTAGTTCAGAGAGTAACCGCGAGGGGGACAGGTGTGTGAATTTATTCAGGAGGAATAAAGCGTCATTATTCACTTAGCTGCATGGCTCTCGGCTGGGATGGACATGTCTTGCTGAACCTTTTTTTTTTCCTGTACAGTAAGACTTTGGGAATGAAATGCTACAATCTCCTCTTGTCTATGGTGCTCTTCTGCAATAGTTCCCTATGCAATCATTATAGTAGAATAAAGGAAATAATCTAGGGGCGGATTTACAATGAGGTAATGCTGTGAACGAGAAAAATGATGGTGAGTGTCTTTTCACTCTGTTCAAGTGTTTGTTTTCCTCTATGGCCCAGCAGTCGTGCAATTTGTCCTGACGTGTTCTGACATGACCCGATATGCATGCTTTCCTTTGTTGACGCTTTGTACTTTTTCTCTTTTGACAAGGAACATTGTTGTCTTGACGATAGTGCTGCCCTGAGTTCTGCGCTCCTTGTTACCCATACTCTGTGTTGATTTGTTGAGTGCCTAGTCCTCTTATTAGCCGTTGATGGAGTTATATGTTAGGATATTTTGTTCTTTTGCAAGTCTCATTTAGTAAGACTTTGGAATTCCTACGATCAGCTTTCATGCATGGTGCTCTTCTGCAGTAGTTTCCTATTGAATCGTTATAGAAGAATAAAGGAAATAATCTTGGGATAGTGATTTAATAAATAATAGGTCCCCTGTCTAGAGCGTACGCGTCCTTGAGCCACGCAGGTGCACGATGACGTCATACTGTGGCTTCATTGCAGATTGACCAAAGGAGCATTAGTGGAAAAAAACAGGGTAGCCCTGAGACAATAGGATGACGTCACGACCAATGAGAATGGCCAGCAGGGGGCGCAGGAATGCTCTTCTCTCTTAGCCTCACGACCAATGAGAACGGCCAGCAGGGGCCGCAGGAATGCTCTTCACTCTTAGCCTCTCCGAGGTGTTCGCCCCAGAGGCGTATGCGGAGCGGCCGCGGAGCGGCGCCCCAGTCAGTTTCTCTCCGGCTGTCGCGGAAAGCAGACGTGCGCTCCCCGCGCTCGCTCAGTTTCTGGCTGGCTGTCACGGAGAGCAGTCGCATCGGTCTGCGCTCCTGCTGTGGTGAGGTGATTTGTTGTGTAACTAATGCTTTCGCCAACTTTGTTCCCGCTTTGTTTGCGATTTTCGTGCCAGTGCACGTCGGGTGCTGGTTGCTGTTGTCCGGGCATCCCCGCCATTTTCTATCTTCTTCTGCCTTGGGGACGGCAGTAGCGCGGGATTCTTAATAATTTTGTTGTGAGATTAGTTGTGAAAGTAACCGCTAGGGGGTGCAGCTGCGGGGCTTTATACAGGACAAAAAAGCATTACAAGTCAGTTTCTGCCTGCCTCCCGGATGGAGCAGTCGCATGGTTCTGCGCTCCTGTTCTGGTGGGCTCATTTGTTGTGTAACTAATTCTTTTTGTTGTTAGCTATTGATGGTTTGCATACTCTTGCTTTCCCAGCCTGTGTATTACGAGTGTTTTTCTCCTTGCATGCCCAGAGCTGTCCTAACTTGCCCAGACATGCCGTAATGACGTCACAGCTGACGTCACAGGATGTCCGGAACTGGTTGTCATAGCTGCGATGCTTTGCAACCCGCCTCTGTGCTCCGTCGCAGAGCGACGGTCAGCGGCCTTTCCGGGCCGCTTTCTTTAAGATGGCGTCGTTGATCTTCAACTAAACTCCTTCTCTCCACTCTCTCTCTATCTATTTTTTTATTTTTTATGACCACGTCTATCCGGAAACGCACAGGGTGGTCTGGACACTAATTAGACGCTCCCCAATTAGTGTGATGACTCATTGGATGATGCTGATTAATGTGGGGGGTCCCAATTAGCTCTAATTGCTAATTAAGGACGTCCAGAAGGCTTGTAGCGTTTCCGGATAAAAGTGGTCAGTACTTACTACTTAGGTGCGTCGGCATTTGTCAGCAGTTTGTCAAAACGGAATCTCGCTGAAGTTTGATGGCTTTAATTTTCACGCAAGAAACAAAAGCTGGATGGGCTATCGCGAATCATCTACAAAACACAAGAGCATGGCAGAAGGCATGTCTTTTTCGTCAGGACTGTTCAGACATTGGGGACACATATCCCTATAAATCTACTCATCATTGATCGACGTTGTGTGTGTTGGTGATGGACAGTATGCATTCAGAACATGTAAGTGGTGAACCAGGTTTCTACTGTTGTTGTTCTATGTCTTGCTAGCGATTTCGACTGCTTGGTGAATATTCCCACATAAAAAATTTGAAACGTATAAAATCATCTGAAATAGCTTTCACACTTATACCTATCACTTGTACTATTTTCACGTCTACTGTATTGTTATATGTGCAAGAATAAATGTTCACACAGAAACGGCATCAAGTGTAATTTCTTTTTACGGTTAGAACATGCTTTCTGCTCCATTTCGTTCCCATTGACATTTCAGTGATTTATTATCGAAGCCCACTAAATTATTGTTTGTTTCAATATGTATTTGTCCAAGATCGTTCATTGGGAATGGCAAGTTTTGATTACTTTCAATAAGAATTGTGAATGCGATATCCACTTTAACCGAATGAGAGATCTGGGCTATTTTGAAATGGACTATTTTCAGCAGTAAGGCAGCTTTAATAGTGATATACTGTACAGTACATCACTGTTGAAGCTTCTTGACTGCTGGAAATAGTCCAATTCAAAATAGCCAAGAAATCTCATTCGGTTAAAGTGGATATCGCATTCACAATTCTCATTGAAAGTAATCAAAACTTCTCATTCCCAATCGACGATCTTGGACAAATACCATATTGAGGTTATGCTATAAATTCATACATTGTTGTAACGTTGCACGCGTACATTACTGTCGTTGCAAAATTTACGTTAAGAGGACATCACAGGCATACGTTGATGTGATGTTTACAATGGATGTTGCGGTAATGTTGCAAATAAACGTTGCAGATAACGTTGAAGTCGCGGACATTAGCAACATCTGAGCAATGTTCCAAGCTGACATTTAGACAACCTTGCTGCAACTTTTTGTGCTACCTGGGAAATGACGTCATCAAGGACGTATGACGTCAGTCAAGGCCGCAGCCGCTCTGCCCTCATATCAGTGACCTCAGTGAATAAGATAGTTAATCAGTGATATCATATCATAGTTAATCCTAGTGATACGATATCATTGATAAGATTATTAAGTTACAATTATGACATCATGGTGAAACAAACTAGGAATCGAAGTTGGGTCTTTTTTGGTTGTCAGCCGAGCACCTTGAACTATAGCCCTGCACCATACACGGATGGAAGCAGATATCCGCAATTTACTTGCGAATTCGGATGAAAATTTGGCACTTTCTGCGGTGTGCGGATCGGATGCGGATGGCGCGAGGTCGGATGCGGATCGGATATACCGCGTGCTATAATTTTTTCCACCGGCAATTTATTTTTATTGCGCGCCGACAGCGAGCGCATGCTGAGGTTCACCTTTGGCCATGCACGGCAAAGATGGGAGAGGAGGCATTCTGGTATCTCGAACCGCGCGACCACCAACGAGGTAATGTTCCACGCGTTCCAGATGTCTCTCCATATCGCGTTTATTGAAAGGTTTACCTTTGCTCTTGTCGTCGTGAGTCTTTCCGTGACAGCATAGAGGCATCCGAAATCATACCAACATGCTTCTGGCAGTCTTTACGCGTCTTTTGAAACGTGGGGATTTGCGGATCAGATGCGGATGGTGCGTTTTCCTCAGCGGATCGGATGCGGATGTTAACTGTTGTGTATGCTGCGGATGCAGATAACTTTTTTTCTTTTTTTAAATTCCGTGTTAGCGCCGCGAAGCAACTGTGGCTATGAGCGGCGTATAGACGTGGACAGATGAAGAGAGGACAGCAGGAAGGAGTGGGGGACAGGGGGGTTAGTATGCGTCCTGGGCCGACTTCAAGGGGAACTGTGCCGACATTCGTCTGGAAAGTCTTCGGAAAACCCAGGGAAAACCTCAGACAGCACAGCCGGTGACAGGATTCGAACCCGTGTCACCTCCCAGTCTCGGCGTGGAAAGCGATCACTCTAACCACTATGCCACGGGAGCTGGTAGGATGCAGATAACGTATGCGCGGATGCGGATACCAAATATCTCATCCGCGAGGGGCTCTACCTTGAACCACTGGGCCATGCGCTCAACATGTCTATATGGTCACTAATCAGAATAGAATTGTGGGGGAAACGTCGTTCCACCAAATTTTAAATTTACCACCGCAGCATTGACTCGCTGTAGTTGACTCGCTTGCACGAAACCTTTCTAAGTGTAACACTTAACAAGTGTTGCACTAACGCGTTAGTGCACTAAGTTTAGGGTTGCAGTTAAGTGGCTTGCACAAACACTTCGACGAACGCCCTAAGTCAAGTATTCTAAAGTGGATCGTGGCTACGAGCAGTAGCAGTTTTCGGAGGGCTCTCATTGGTAGAAAGAGAACTTCCGGGAGTTCATCCCAGGAAGTCGTGCGTCACTGCATGTTTGGACCAATCACGGATTGTGAGATGTCGTCTGCTTCTGCCGTCGCACGTAACAGTTTGCAGAACCAAAATAAAGAATTGCAATACCATTGTAGCTGCAGCAACGCATTCGATCACTTGTTGCATACTTTCGTGGAATAAAATAAAGCCTGTGGCCCAAAGTATGTGTTGTATCTCTTGATGATGGAGAAATTACCTCCGCCGGTGACAGGCACCTCGCGGGGCGATCACTTTGAGTGATGTTGCTAACGAAAACCACAAAACGAACAGTACCCACACAATAAAAATATGAAATGTTTTTAGTATTGCGAGGAAAGTGCGTACTTGTGAAGTTCTGGGATGCTATATGTCAGGTATTGCAACGCGTGCGCTTTTTGCAAGCAGTCGCCACCGCAATATTCCCGCGCCTTTCCTCGAAGCTCCACCATGGCGAGCGTTCCGAAGAGACCTCGGTGTGCACAGTGGAGCGACGAGGAACCTATGGAACTGTTGGAGGAGATAATGCAGAGGCGCGGTATTATTCACGGCAGGTTCAGCGCCTGCGTCACGAAGCAGGCCAAAAAAGAACCCTGGGAAGCTATTGCGCACGCAATGAACGCGCGCAACCCGACGGTGCTGAGAAGGGTCCCAGAGCTAAAAAAGCAATGGGACAACCTCCTCGCCAAACAGCGCACCCTGTTTGCCGCGTACAGGAGGGAATTTGCGCAGACAGGTATGTGACAAACATCCCTTTACTACGTACATGTTGTTTATAACTGTGAGGAGTACAATAAGCAGAAATGAAGGAAAGTTGCACATACAGTGAGCACACGGATGTAAAAACTAAAACTTTCACATGTTCAGTCAGGAACCACTTGCATAATTCATCTGAGCAAAAATGTAATTTGAAATGAAAATCTGTTTAATCAGGCAGTACTTTGCTATTAGTCCACAAATGTGAGGTCACTCCCATACAGCTTTCAGAGGATGATGTGATGTGATGTGATGTGAATAAAGAAAAAAATGGGGATGTAAGTTTCGACGAAGTCAAACTGGCTACCCCAGTACACTTAATACAGAAAGTTCAATCCCATGATATGATGAAATCGCAAAAGGATGATGTCCAGAGACGAACAGAGATAATAATCGAGTTCAACATGTAGGTCAAAAGTTCAAGAGCTGCGCCCAAGTTAGAGTAAAGTGGCGGAATCACCGGGGGCACACACAGGACACATCACACATTCACCGTGTCATAGGATGTCCATAAGCCCGGTTGTATGCAAAAAGTCTTCAAGTGCCCTTAGCGCCTTGTCGGACGAAGGAGGACCTAATAGTTTCGTGATGTCGAAGGCTCGGGAGTCCAAACGAGAGAGGCTTGTCTCTAATGTCCTTCGAGCATCGACGTACTTCTGACACCTGAGAAGGATGTGTTCTACATCCTCTACAACGCCACACTCACTACAGTTCGGAGAGTCTCGCTTTCCGATTTTGAAGAGGAGACGTGCGCTGTACGGTACATTGAGCCGTAGCCTATGTAGGACAGTTGTCGTTTGTCGCGTAAAGGAAGGTGGTACTCGAAAGCGTAACCCTGGGTCGACCTTGTACAGAAGCGAATCCCGAGCCGATCCTGTTAACCAGGAGGTATTGCACATTCGTTGTTTGAACTCGTTCAGCATTCGCCCCGCGTCACCCTTGGTGAAATAAATGGGCAACACCTGGGCGCGCCTTAGTTGAAGAGCCCGGCGTGCAGCAGCGTCCACAGCCTCGTTACCTGCAATGCCACAGTGGCTAGGGATCCACTGCATTTGGATGTCATGACCTTTTAAAACTGCTGCATGGTGTGCGTGTAAGACATCTTGTGCTGCTGTCGCCAGAGATCCCGTAGTAAACATGGTAGCTAGGGTCTGTAACGCACATTTTGAGTCGCTATAGATGGTCCAGCTTTCAGAGGAATATTTGTGTCACTTGCACTTTCAACACAGTGAAGGCGGATCCTATTTACAGGGCGAGGAGGTGACGTGCAGCCGCCGTCTCTCATCACTGAGGCGGTCATCGATATACTGGGGTATGACAACCCAGCCATCACTGGAGTCGAGGGTGGCATGGACAGCCGCGGGTATGTACACTAATTTGAAGCATAGTTACTGAACAGCTGGAAATGCCTAGCAGTTCGAAAACATGTTTGCAAACAACAGAGCATGTCGTACAACACAACACATGTTTATTAAAAGCATGTGATGTCACACACTCTGTCCATTCTGATGCTTTACCTCACACAGCTCAAATGCAGCCGTGTTATATGAATGCAATACTGCAGTAACAAGAATAATTACTACACATTGGGACAAAAGTTTACGAAACACGATAACTTGTGGAGTGGTGCCCACTACTGCAACAAAACGGCTACTGGGAACAACGTGACAATGCTCAGTGATGCCTATGCCCTGGATAAACTGGAGAAGCATATACATTCATGTATGCATAACATACACAGAAAAAGTTATTAACAAATTTGCAACCGGCAGAAAAGAAATACAAGTAAAAATGGACACTAGCAGTGTGTGGGAAGATAAATGCTTAATGCAGCGTCACGCATGTACGCTCCAGTGCTGTGCACTGTAAGATGAAAAACACGAATTTATACTTTTGTATTGAAACAATGAGCTAGTTAAGAAATGATGTACTTTTATCATAAAGGAGAACTATATATATATATACAATTTGATCGTGCACTCCCAGCCGAGTACAGCTGTTTCGTCCTACTTGGGACTCGTCAGCCCGGCGTAGGGAAGTGACACGATCTCGGGTCCGCTCTGACAGTGCGTTTCGGCGAGACGTCAATGTTCCATGGTGACGGCGCCACCTGTGGAGGCCACAGTGCAAGCCAGCAAGTACATATACAAAGGAAAAATAGCAAATGCTCTATGCACGATCAAATTGTAAACAGACGTAGAGAAGAATGGGGATACGCGGCATGTTACAAACTATTACTGAATTGCGATGATTATTAATGACAGTAATAATAGAGGGGTACATTATGTAAGCGTCAAAATTAATTTTCTATTAACAAAGAGTTCTTTCACAAACAGTGCTGCTGTGATTGAAAATATAATGGTCAGCTTGCCAGGACCTTCCACATCAGAGGACGACAGAAGTGACGCCCTGGTCCAGGATGGCGTTCCATTCGACGTGTTGGATCAGGGCGGCCAGGTCGTCGTGTCATGCCAGGTGCAGGAATCTCCCCCTATCCGGAGTTCACTGGCAGTGAGGAGGGCGACCAGTAACAGCCGGAACAACAACAACAGCAGCAGCAGCAGCAGCGGAGGCGGCGAAGGCACGCAACAGGGGTGGTGTACAATGAAACGTGTAGGACTTTATCTGTTTCCACGTTTCGCCGGGCTGAACTTTGTTATCGTCGTTGGTTGTTATCATTATTTGCTGGCGTTATCTACTGTTGTAGCTGCGGAACTGTTGTAGGGGGCGCGTGCGCCGTAAACAGGATAAAAGGTATCGAGAGTGATGCGGGTGTCTCTTTCTTGCTGTGGCGATTGGGACGGCAACTGCTGTGCGAAGATATGGAATAAATCCTTGTTTGTTGTTTGAACCTTTTGCCTGCTGTGTCTTCCTCGGCGACGGAGCTGACGGACTGACAACCCGAGGTTGTGGAAACACGGTCTTTCCACAACTGGCGCCCAACGTTTGGGGTCACAGTTCGTCCGTTCGACAGCGGGAAAGACGCAGCACGCGTTGTTCATTTTTTGTTTGGTACGTCTTTTCTTGTTCTTTTCTTTCATTCAGGATCCGCCGGATTGTTTGCGTTCTTTTTCCGGGGTGTCATTTTTTTTCTTGTCCTTTTTTGAGCAGCTAGCGTTGTTGTTTTGAGTGTGTTTAAGTTGTTTTCGAGTGCTTCGCAGCTCCCACTCGGTGCCCGAGCCCCGGAGCCGATGCACCATTCGCCGCCAGGCAGATACAACCTCCGGAACAAAGGCCCTGTTCATCAGCAGTCCCGTTCAGAGGAGAGACTGGTTTCGGACAACTCGGCGCCTTCGGAGCCGAAAGGACCAGTCGAGGACAAAGGGGCATATGCAGTGCGTCCGTCCCAAGGTACGTTAACTACGGTACCTGCAGTGCCGCAGTTTGACTCCACTATAACGACAGAACTCTTGTCACGCATGACGGAGTTATGTTCGTTGGTGGCACGACGTCTTGATGCCGGGTCGGTTTCGCCGCCGCAGGCACAAGCGCCCCTGCGACTGAATTTACCGGTTCCTACCTTCTCAGGGTACACCGATAAAAAGTCGGTCGCAGACTTCTTGGATGACCTTACAGCCTATCAGACTGGTATGGGAATCTCAGATGAAGTCCTGACACAACGCATCCTGCAGGTTGCTTTGATCGGAGACGCCGCTCGCTGGCTTCGGCTACAGTCGAGGTTTACGTCCGTTCAGGACTTTCAGAAGCGGTTTACGAGCGAATTTCTTCCCCCGGATTACGAATATCGTATCCTTAAGGAGCTGCATAAGCGTACTCAGCATCCAGATGAGACCTTAGCAGAATTCGTCCGGGCCTTGCAAGACCTGTATAGCAGAGCTGAACCTACTGCTACAGAGGAGCAGCGTGTGACGCGGGCTGTCCGTCAGTGTCATCCTCGCTACCGGCCCTATCTTGGGACTGGGCCCAGTGGGACTGGGTGAGCACAACCGCAATTATTATGCGGAGCCATCACGCCGAGAACCCGATCCCTTCCGTTATGAGCAGAGGGCGATCCCCGCAGGAACGAGCCTTGGCAGACCCGTCCTGTCCCATAATCATGGTCAACCCGGCTATTTAGCTGGCGAAACCCCAAGGAGGCCGCAGGAGCAGCGGCATGCTCCGTGGCAGCAACGCAGAATGCCAGCAGGCTGTTGGAGGTGCGGCAGCCCGGACCACTTTCGTCGGGACTGTCCGCAGCAAAGACCACACCCCCGTAATGTGCCAACGGGAAACGGTGGCAGCCGACGCCGGTAAACAACCGCTCAGCGACGTCGGCTATCTGCCGAAAGAGCGAACGAACGGCTACAATCCGTGACCCTGATAATTCAGAAGCTGGCTTTGCAAGCAGCAAGATAAAAGGAGACGCTTTAGCTCCTTTTGCTTTTTCTGTCCGAGATAACATCGAGGACAAGGAACCAAACATCGCTGTTCGAATTTTGGGGAGAGATTACATCGCCCTTATCGACACGGGAGCTACAGTCTCCCTTATCGGCGATTGTGTTTACGAGCACTGCGCATCATGGAATGTGGAATTGCAATCCACAGATGTCACTCTACGTCTTGCTTCCAACGACGTGATTCCAGCACAAACTGCAGTTGTGCTCTGGCTTCGCTTTGATGGGAGACGACGAAAGCAGCGCTTCGTCCACCTTCCTGGCCTGGCAGTGCCCATTATCCTGGGCAGAGACTTCATCATCCGGCAGAAATTTGTGCTGGACCTGCCGAATGGAGGATACGTCTACCACGGATCGTCAGGATTTTTTTCCTTTCGCCATGCCACAGGACAGCAGTTCAGCTAAGCAAGCTGCAGCAACGTCCGTCGAACCGTCCCCACTTCCGACTGTCTTGGGGTCATTCCATGGTCCCGAGGAGGAGCGCCGTCAGCTTGAACAAGTACTGCGGCAGTTTGACGGTGTCTTCACGGAAAAACCCGGTAAGTCGTCTGTGTTACACCATAGCATAGTCACGGGTAACGCTAGGCCCTGGCGTTGTAATCCGAGACCATTGAGTGTGCATAAGCGTGCTTTTTTAGACGCTGCTCTTGATGAAATGCTCCAAACCGGTGCAGTTCAAAGGTCTCAGAGCCCTTGGGCATTTCCTGTTGTTCTGGCTCCGAAACGTGACGGTACGGCTAGGTTCTGCATCGACTACCGTCGACTTAACGCAGTAACTGTAAGGGACTCTTACCCCTTTCCGTCCATTGAGTCTATTATGTATTCCCTGGGCAACGCTACAGTGTTTTCAACGCTTGATTGTAGTAGAGGGTTTTTGCAAATCCAAGTTGCCCCGGAGGATGTCCCGAAAACAGTCTTTACCTGTCATAGGGGCTTGTTTGAGTTTGTATGGATGCCTTTCGGTCTGTCTAACTCTCCCGCCAGTTTCCAACGGCTAATGGATACCGTATTCGGAGATGCGAAGTATAACTTCGCGATGGCGTACATGGATGATGTCGTAGTGTTTTCGAGAAACTTTCAGGAACACTTGGAACACCTGTCAATCGTCCTTGCAAGGATGAAGCAGGCGGGGCTAACCATCAACCCCCGCAAGGTGCAGCTGGCATCGCCTAGGATCAGCCTTCTCGGCTTCATGGTGGACGGAGGAACCATCAGTCCTAGCGATGACAAGCTAAAGGCGATCATGGAGTATCCGGTTCCCGGTAACGTAAAAGCCTTGCAGCGTTTCTTGGGTATGGTTGGTTTCTACAGACAATTCCTCCCTAATTGCGCTGAGTTAGCGCAGCCGCTTAACCGGTTGTTGCGCAACGATACACCCTGGCAGTGGGGAGAGGAGCACGAACGATCATTTCGAGCTCTTTCTCACGCAATTGCTAATACGGCCAGGCTATATTTGCCTGACCTGAACAAACCGTTTGTAGCGCAAACAGACGCTAGCGATTATGGGGTTGGCGCAGTTCTCCTGCAGGAGCATGACGCTATTCTCTGTCCAGTGGCTTTTGCAAGTCGCACGCTGAATCCGGCAGAACGGAATTACTCCGTCACGGAAAAGGAATGCTTGGCGATCATCTTCGATCTCAGAAAGTTTGATCTGTACCTGGACGGCACCACTTTCACCGTCCAGACTGACCACCAGGCACTTTCTTGGCTGCAGCGGCTCCGCAACCCATCTAGACGTCTTGCCAGGTGGGCCCTGACGCTACAAAGCTACTCCTTCAACGTGGAGTACAGGCGGGGCTCGACGACCGTGGTAGCAGACGCGCTTTCCCGTGCGCCTCTACCGGAGGGGAGAGAAGAAGGCACCGAGGTGCCTTGCCAGGAGACGTATCTTCGTCTTGGGGCACGGTCGTGAGCAGAGAGCAGCTCCTAGACGCTCAGAGAGCGGACGGCCTTTGTCAGCGGGTGTCTCAATGGTTAGCTGAGCAGGACTCGGCAGGCACCTGAACGACTGACGGACGGCACGACTCCTAGCTGCTGGGCGAGGATGGCATCCTGTTCAGATACATACCCCAGGCGGATGACGATGACGGCTCATCCCCATTCAGCGTCGTGGTGCCACGGAAGTTGCGTAAGTCTTTCATACGTTACTTTCATGATTCGGCCTTGGCAGGTCACAGCAGTGGCAGGAAAACTTATGAAGAGTTATGTCGTGTTGCGACATGGCCAGGATTGAGGCAGGATGTAACAAAGTATGTTCGTACTTGTTCCGTATGCAAGAGAGCAAAACCTCGTGGTGGTTTACCCCCTGGGCGCTTACAGTCTATTCAGAGTAATAGGCCCTGGCAGATAGTTGCTTGTGATGTGATGGGACCGTTTCCACGTAGTCCTAGAGGTAACCAGTATTTGTTTGTGGTTACTGATCATTTCACGAAATGGGTTGAGCTGTTTCCTCTCAGTACGCTGACTTCCCAGAGAGTGTGGGAAAGACTACTCGACACCTTTTGCCGGTTCGGGTTTCCTGCTCAGCTCATCACAGATAACGCTATCTCAGGCTAACATTACCGAACGTGTTAATCGGAACCTGAAAATGATGTTGGTTGCTTTTACTAGTCAGCACCACCGTGATTGGGATCTTCGCCTGGCTGAACTGGCGTTCGCTACACGAACAACAGTAAACAGATCTACAGGCTTCACCCCGGCGTTCCTGAACTTGGGACGAGATGCCCCTTTTCCAGTGGAGAATGCTCTGGGCCTCCGGGATGGTGCTACCCGGCCTCCTTATTCAAGGTTTGCTGAGGACCTCCGGAGTCGACTGGACGATGCAGCCCGGACGGCTCGGGAGAACCTGGACGCCGCAAGGTTGGAACAGGCTCGCCAGTACAACCGTGGACGTCGGAACCTCACCTACAGCGTCGGTGACCTCGTCCTTCGACGGACTCACCCGGTAAGTGATGCGTCACGAGGCTTTGCAGCTTCACTCACAGATAGGTGGGATGGCCCCTTCGAGGTAAGTGCGTGCTCCTCCGGCCTCACTTACAGGCTTCGTCGCTGCAACACCGGCGAAGAGACTGGGCCAGTTCACATCTCGGACTTGAAGTCTTACCATCTCCGAGACCCGGATGAAGACGAGACCGACCTTCCGCCTCCTCCCCTGCAGGACTTGGACCAGGGAGCCCCTCCCGGACCTGCAAGACGTCGCTACAACCTACGTCCCCGTAGACAGCGCACGTGACGCCACCTCATCGGCCGCTAGTTTCTAGTGCTCTCGATTTGGTTTGGCCGTTTCGCTAATTATCTGTGTGTCTTTCGTTTTCACGACTGTTTACGATAATTAGTGTTGTGCGAGGGCTGGACAGACCCTCTTGGCTGGGAGTTCCCTCCTGACCGTTCCCTCCTTTTATCATTTTTTTAAGATGGCTCCACGTCACAGCCAGACCGGCCGGAGCAGTAGCCGAGGGTGCTCCCGCCAGAGGACAGAGGCCCGCCAACACCCGACCCGGGACTCCTCCTTCGGCCAGGCCGCCGCAGCCTCGACGACGCCTGCCTCCGAGGACCATTGCTACATGGACCGTGGTTGCGGATGAGTACCCGATGGCATGGGCCTCCCGGTCGTGCTGGGCCTCCCAGCACCAACCCCTGCGCGGCGATGACCTCAACGAAGTGCCTCGGCCCTTCAGGGGCCTTACGTTGGAGGAGAGGCATCCGGCGGACCCTCTCTCCCCCTTGTCCGAAGAGGAACGGCGGGCACTCTGCCCTTCGTGTGCGGTGCCGGGGATCCACCGATCCGCTCATCGCAGAGGACGCCTACATCAGTCCCGGCTCGATGCAGCACGCACAGCACGCAGGGAGCGTGCGGCGGCGAACGACGTGGCGGCGGCTGTCGCACTCCTCCAGCGCCAACGCCCAGACCTCCTGAACGTTCCGGACGCCCCTCCACCCCGAACTTTTTGGAACTTTTGTAGGGGGCGCGTACGCCGTAAACAAGATAAAAGGCATCGAGACTGATGCGGGTGTCTCTTTCTTGCTGTGGCGATTGGGACGGCAAGAGCTGTGCGAAGGTATGGAATAAATCCTTGTTTGTTGTTTGAACCTTTTGCCTGCTGTGTCTTCCTCGGCGACGGAGCGGACGGACTGACGCCCCGAGGTTGTGGAAACACGGTTTTTCCACAAACGTTACAAAAGGTACAGGGTCAGTGAGCTTACCGTTCAACGACAGCCCGCGTTGTCGAATGCGAAGTGTTGTAGTTCGCTTGCGGCCTGTCTCGTGGCTGGAGGAACGGAGTCATGAGCCAGCATTTGCTTGGGTAACCACTGTCCCCCAGGAGAAGTCCAGTGTGGACCCCACGTTCAAACTCCCTGCCTATGGTGCTTTCGCACAGAATCCGGGAGTCATGGGTGCTTCCTGGCCAGTTGGCGACCACATCCAAAATCCTAGAGTCAGCCGCTACGATCAATTGAACATGGATGGAATGGTAGTTCTTGCGGTTGACGTAGGATCCGTCGTGTTCCGACGGTGCCTGGGTGAGGACGTGCGTGCCGTCTACAGCTCCCACGACCCCAGGAAATCCAGCCAACTCATAAAAGTCCTGCTGCACTGCTCTTAAGAGCAGCGCAGTTGTTGTTGTTGTTGGACGTGTCGGTTCTGTGTCCGGTAAGGCGGTTGTTCATTTGTTGGCCGGTTTCACCGATGTATTGCATAGAGCATTCACCGCATTCAAAGCAGTATATGACATTGGAGCTTGTGCATGTGAATGCGTGGTTAACGGGGTGGGTGTAATTGCTCGCAGTGCTTTTGATGGAGTTAGCGTGTTGAACGTGCTTGCATGTTTTGCAGCGCGGGAGGTTGCAGGGTCGTGTTCCCGTGTACGGGGTGCTCGTTTTGCTGATTTTGGCATTGACCCAGGAGTCTGCTAGGTTTTTTGCGCGTCGGTATGAGGGGGGGGGGTGTCACCTATACGGGATGGGTGAATATATTTCTAAGTCGGTCACTGCTTTGGAGGAGAGGGGCTCGTGCTTCTGTAAAATGGCTTTGATGTTTGGAAGTGCGTTGGAATATCTTGTGATGAAGCTTATTTGGCACGCGTCAGGATTTTTTCGGTTTTCCAGAACCTCGTTTCGATCGAGTGTGAGTGCCTTGCGACGGAATTCGGTTAAGAGGGAGTCTGGATAGTCCCTCTGGGCAAGTGTACTGCGGAGTTCGTCAACCTTCTCAGCGTAATCTGTCTCGTTTGAACAAATTCTGCGTAGTCTTACACTCTGCCCATTAGGAATTCCAACCTTACAGTGACGCGGGTGGTGACTCCTGAAGTGAAGGTATTGTTGTTTATCAGTTGGCTTTTTGTACAGGGTTGTGGTGAGATTGCCGTTGTCTAGTGATATTGTGGTGTCGAGGAAGTTAATTAAGTGAGTTGACTGTTGTGATGTGAACTTTATGTTGCTATGCGCGGTGTTCAGTAGATCAACGAACTTTTGAAGTTCATGTTCCCCGTGTTCCCATATTATCAGTATATCATCGATGTATCGAATGTACACAGTGGGTTTTAATGAGAGGGCGTTGAGAACTTTGTTTTCTAAGAACCCCATGAAGATATTTGCGCTATGTGGGTGCAACAGGTGTGCCCATGCTTGTACCGTGTACTTGTAGGTAGTATTCGCCATTGAACTCGAAGTAGTTCAGTTTAAGGACAAATTCCATTAGAACAAGTATGGTTTCCGTGTCTTTTCTGATGTTTGTTGTAGAAAGGGTATTGCAGAGGGCTGTGATTCCGTCGTTGTGTGGGATGTTAGTATACAGTGATGTCACATCCAGCGTGGCTAGTATTGTGTCCCTACCAAATGTACGAGTGTTGTTTATATATCTGATTATTCTGAGGAGGTGGGGAGTGTCTTGTACATGCGATGGCAGTGTTGTCGGAAAATGGTTTAAATAGTGGTCCAGGAATTTCGGGAGTCTTTCTGTTGGTGTGTTGTTATTAGATACAGTTGGCCTGCCGGGGATGTCAGCCGTCTAGAGCTCGTTGGCGTGTACCTTGTGGATTTTGGGCAATAAATAGAAACGACCTGCGCCTGTGTTTGATGGAGTGAGATATCTGAGGTCATCACGTGTGATGAGCTTTCGTTCGTGGAGGTCCTGTATGGTATGGGTTATTAGCGCCGTGTACTCCTTTGTTGGGTCATGGTCCAGCTTGAGGTAGTGTTGCGTATTGTTGAGTTGCCTATGAGCTTCAGAAATATATTTATCTGTGGGCCAAATGACGATACTCCCACCCTTATCTGCGGGCTTGATAATGATATCATCTCTGTCAGCTAGCGCTTTGATGATGTCACGTTGTGTTTTAGTGAGGTTGTGACCACGCGAGCTTTGGCAAATACCGCGAAGGATGTCGTTGCTTACTTGTTTAATGTACAGGTCTAATGCGGGTTCTCGGCCGTGATTTGGTGTCCAGATTGATGGTAGTCGGAGGTCGTTGTTGTTTTCTTGTGTTGTATCAGCGAAGAATTCTCTGAGGCGTAGCCGTCTCGCAAAGTCTGATATGTCTTTGTGGATTTCGTATTCGATAACAGAATTGAGTGTAGGGCAGAATGTTAACCCCCTAGAGAGGACTTGTAGTTCGTCGCTGGTTAGTAAGCGTGATATATCTATTACGGTGCTGGCGTCAGCGTTTTCTCGGGGTGTCTCAGCGATGTTGTGGAGAGTTGTGGTTGTGGTGCTGGAAATGATTTGTTCGGCTACTGCGTGTGTTGTGTTAGTGGGTCCGGTATCCGTGTCGTTGTCGGAATTAGGTTTTCCGAGTTGTGAGTGTTCCTTGTTAGCTAGCTCGCGGTTGAGTTGTTGAATGTGTAGTTCGAGAGTGTTTGCCTCCGCGTCGGTGAGACTGATATTGTTTATATGGGCCTGGATCGTAGCGAGTTGCGCGTGGCACTGTTTCTTTAAAGGGACCGAAAAGTGTAAAATAACCCCCATATTTTGGCCCACCATCCTCCACATTATCGTTGTTTGATAACACAGAGAAAGCATTACCTCACAAATCGGAATATTTTTTACGTATAAATATTTTGATGGTTGCCGGAACATGGACGGTGCTGCCAACAAACGGCAAAAAAGAGTAACTTGGGTTTCAGGTCCAGGGCGTCCGGGATTGGTCAACCTGTACCACGTGACAATTAGTTTCTAGAGAACAAAGTTGACACACATTATCGTTACAACTAAACGTCATTTTAAAAATGACGTTCACTTCCAGGCATTTCAAGAACATAGTTTCTATACTAATAAAACATTCAGCTACGACGCGCCGTGCCGTTTGCAAGGCCGTCTGTGTTATCGCGCTTATTGTCTACGCCGTGGGTGGTCATACCGGCAGCGCGAAGCATAAAGTGAAAGTAATCAAATCACTTGTCTGTCACTGTTGTGTCACGTATTTACGAATGCCTGGTGTACGTTGTGGCGTTCGGTGTTGCGGAAATCGTTCATCTTCGACGACGGGCGTTTTCTACCACAAGATTCCACAGGACAATGCGCGAAAACGAAAGTGGTTCGAAGCACTCGGCTATGAGATACAGCAGTCGTGTCGTGTGTGCTCATCCCATTTTTCTGCCGATGACTACGAAGGTGCCGCAGTCGGCGAAGTGCGAAAACGTCTGAAGCAAACTGCCGTTCCGTCACCTGTTATTCTGCTTCGCATTGGTGACGGGCTCAACACAACGTCTCAGGTATGTACAGGTGTCACACATGTATAAATTATAATATAGCGATGACGTATACCATTTAACTTGTGTTATCCTACCTACTAGGCATTGTGAACATGAACAAATTTAATTTTAGGGACATTCCGGCGTTGAAGTGGCGCCGGACTGCTTCGTAGTATGTAGAGATCTCATCATTTGGTCATCTTTTGAAAATTCCTGTTTCGAAATAGTTTTAAAACTGTTTCAGGTCGACTGCAATGATTTCATGGACTTGTGCATGGAAGTCACCGTATCGGATGACACTACTGATGCTGCCAGCACATTGTCCACTGCAATTTGCACTGCAATTTGCAGTGCATACGCTTTTTCTTGCTTTCTGTTTATTTGCCTGTTATAGAATGCCAGACTTGTTTGATATTGTTTTACTTGCTTTTCTTTGAAATCTTAATCCTTTCTCCATGAAAGTGTGTTCCACAACCTACCTCCCATCTCCATACTCACAAAGTGCATGAAGGTGCACCTAATGCTTCCTTATCCATGAATATGTATATACTGTTACGTGACGCCAGTGATGATAAGGTGGCCAGCAGAACTTTTTACTCATATAAAGTGTTGCGACTCCTTATCTGAGGTTTTTGTTCATTGAAGTTAACTATACTGCAATGTGACTTATTGACTTGACTTCGTTGTACTCTATAGTATGAGAAGTACAGGACTGCACAGACAGATTTGCTCATATGTTTTGTAAGTGTCCGTCTGTGGCATCATCATGCCACGCAACTCTTTGTACAGTGAGGGGAGGTAGGTTCCTTGGGAGAATGAAATAGGAGATTGGTGTCATGCATGAAAAGCTTTTCTACTTTTAACCAACTGTCAAGTGACCATGGCAAGACTAATGGAAAACTTTGCAACCACTTACGTACCACAGCATGTTAAAATATCACTGTCATTGTCCGCGCTATGTGGCTGTAGCTGCACTCTTCTTTATATCACGCTTTCACATTGTAATTCCAGTATTTTTTCTCTTTTTTTTCCTTGTCTTTCAGTTGCAAGTCTTCGCACAGGTACATAACAGGACCCTATAACCACAGATCATGAAGAGAATGGCGTAGTCCAGGGCACAAAGGGGGGCAATTGCAGCAGAACACTTTTTCTTAAACAAGGACACTTCTAACATGCATATTGTTGGTAAAGACCTCATATGTGAATTTTGGGCTGCTACCAATGGACTTCATTTGACATACAAACACCCTAAGGTCGTAGCTTTATAGTTTCTGTATCTTAACATCAATTATGCACTGATGCACGTATGCAGCTTCTGCACGTCAAGCTCAAGGAAATATGCCTTGCAGTACTATTCACTGGCCCCACACAAATTGTCAAAGCACTTCTAACGCTTTTGGACACCATAGGATTTCCGTCATCGCTCTGAGGCAACCCATTACTCCATTTCAGCACATTGCCTCAAGAAATGGGGTAGAGCCCCATAATATTTATTGCAATTCTGAATGTAGAGTGAATCTAGGTACCTTGATGTTCTTTCGCTCGATGCAGCTGAAAAATACATGCGAGACAATTGAAAGGGTACAATAGAAACAGAGTGTGTATTGGAGCAGCCCATATCCTTGATCCTAACTATGCCAAGTTACCCAATTTCGGACTCAAGTCATTTATTGCTCTCCCGATTCTACCTTCCCTGAGATTATGTGGTTCTACACGTGCTGCATGGACGCCATCTTTTTTTACTCATGCTTTCCGTTTCTTGTGCTGTTGAATAATTGTGAGTTTGCAGCCATCATGTTGTCTATGTTGTCATGTATGTTGGTGTGCACTAATGACCTTGTGAACATGCTAAATCTTTTTCGAGCCACAACTTCCACCTCTACACCGTGCTGCGACTGAAGAATGTCGAGTAGTCCTACTTTTGGACGGAAACTACAATGGGTAGTAACATCCAGATTTCTAAAACTTTTGTCAGCAGACATTTGCTGTTTCTGTACAACTTCCATCGTATATTTCTTTTGTCACAATTAGCACACTCTCGAAGAACAGTTCTCAGCTTCATCTATGTGCTCCATTATTATTCCTGTACCCTTTTCATCAACAGGAGAATACAAAAGCACATATATGGTAAAATGTAACTTTCTTGTTAAGCTCGAAAGTGAAAGGCAAAACTGTTTATACTTCCATTCTGTATCTTATCTTTTTTTTTCAGGTTTTACAGCTCTATGAAGTACATGAAAACATCAGAGAGCAGAAAGTCCTACTCTGTCTCCTAAATTGCTGGACATTAAAAAAGAAAAATACAGAGTGTTGTTTCGGCTGTTTTATTATATTTCAATTAATTGTTCCGAGAAGTCTGTTGCGTACACTGAAGCCAGTTTCCATTTGGAGGCCTGTCAAAATTTCTTTACAAAAGTATCTCGGTCTCAGTCACCGCGAACTTATGAAAAAAAGAATACGTGGGTACAGTCATTCTCATTCACAGAGACTGTTCACAGTAGTTTTGTTGTCGAATGGTGATGAATCGAATACTGTGTGCAGAAAAGTGTCAGTGTATTTCATCTTAAAAAATAGCATTGCAAAGGTAGTGTGTGCCTGTTACTGCATAATAAATTATGTAGCCATTTTGGAGTACTCTTGCCCACACCGATGCTGCATGGTTAACTGTGAACTGAGATGAAGAGGTGCTGTACCATTTAAGTCAGCACTAAGGACTTTCTTTACAAATGTTAGTTGGTCATATGATAATGGATCAGTTACAAGTGCTCCTTTTAGTGAAATCAAGTTAAGTGTTTTCAACCGTTAATTATCATTTGCAAACCTGGTCAATCTCTAGTGTATAAAAATTATAAACACAGTTCAGGTGAAGTACAATGATAAAAATTATGTTATTTACTCTCCATATATACAAGACATGAGTACACTAATGTACAAATAGATATGCCCCCAGGCATCCATGCTCAAACATAATAATTACAATATTGTGTGACTATCTGAAAGGAAAAAGCAATGAAAAAATTTGCAGCAAGCTAGAAATGAAAATTTGCAGGCATCAATATACATTTTTACAAGTGTGCAGGTTCAAAGCCCTTATACACATCTGATGGAAAAGCATCCCTAATGGCATGCACCACGCAGGCAGGAAGAATCTTCCTATGGTGCTTTCGCAGACCACCTCATATCCACCTTGTGAATTGCCGATAGGCGATATAACGGAATTTCCTGCAGAAATAAGGTTTTCCCATTCAGTTTGCCGTTCAAGTAGCTTGTAAACACGTACTCACTTGTTCACGGCGATGTCACGTATGTTGCCATACTCTTCAGTATCTCGGATGTACGTAAAAGACACTCGCAGAACTTCGGTGTCGAGGCAGAGTACCTCGAAATATTCGTTGTCTGTAATGCAGTTGACCGTCTGCTTTTTACAGACGTTCTCTACCTCCCGGCAGCACAAACACTCGTCCGCGGTATCCATCGGTTTGCACTTCCCGCAGGAACACCTACACAACGAAAAAACAGTGCTTGTTTCACGTGAAACAAGTGCTTCTCCCTAATACATATAAATTTCACTAACCAGTCCGCGTTCCCGGTACGATCAGATCCTGGTGAGGACGGCGGTGACTCCGGTATATCTGAGGACGATGAATCTTCTGCTGCGACGCACACACTTTCCGGCATGCTATCGTACGAACAGAAGTTCTGTGCGCGCGATAGTTCTAGAATGCGGAGTTCTAGCGCACTCAGGTTCGGGAGACTCGACATTTTCGACGTAGAAAGTGGTTGCAGACGCTCACAGCCACTTTCGTTTTCACCGGATTAGCGAGTGGAAGCGCGCGTATTACATGCGTCCTCGACAGATGGCGCGGTGTGATGCCATTGTTGAGAGACTGTCGGTTTCCTACTAGGTACCTAGACATGGAATCATCGAAAATTCGATTAAAAAAAAAAAACTACAGCGATTTCAGCAGAGTTCTTTGACATTTGAACTTTAGAAGGTTCAACCTTTTCACTGAACATAAAGTTTCGATAGGTTTATATTCACTTTTCGGTCCCTTTAATATTTCTAGAAGCGTACGGGCTGTGTTGCTAAGGGCTGATGCCAATTCTAGCTCTAGTTCAGGTGTCAGTTTTCCTAATGCAGGAACTGTTTTAGGGGTGAGGCCTTTAGGTACTGTGTTATGAGCCAGGTGGTGGGTGTAGATCCGTAGATGATGTAGGTATCGGCTACGTTTCTCCATGAGTTTTCGCGTTCGTAGAAAGTTCGTTGACTGCATGGTAGGCTGGTGATTAGATAGTCAACAGCGTTTTCTGCGTGATGTGCGCGTGCGTCGTGTCTGTGGGGTCGGTGGCTGTGGAGACTCGCTGTGTTCCTCGATGTCATCTGTCTGTGTTTGCGTGCTTGTGGTCTTCCGTGTCACAGTTTGCGTGAACTTTGTGTGTGTGCGAGTTGTGTTTGGAGTGTTGTCGTTGACAGAACTGATCGTTGACACATATCGCGTGTGAGCTTACATAAGCCACTTAGAAAGTAATGGGTCTGCCACCCTCATGGTGGTCAGAATGAACAACTACTTTATTTAAAGTTAAGAACATACCAAAGTTGATGAAAGATGGAAGTCACTGAAAAGGTTAGCTAGGTGTAGGACACGGACCCACAATTTTGACACCCACATGGTGTCTCATGTTCATAAAAAAGTTTGCATCTAACATCGCATTTAAGCACCGCCAATGCGGCGAAAATGGGTCGATCTTCTCGGTTTGCACTTAGTCTTGCCCGTACTCTCTTTGTTCCACAGACACTTCACGCTACGGCGACATTGTAGCACGGCGGCGGTCAGTGATAACACGTTAACGCGCCATTTACCTAAGGACCCCGGTCTCAGAATGGCATCGTTCCAATCCAATTTAATTAAAACACGTGAACCCCCATGCCTGGAAGCTAAAATGAGCTAATCCAACTACCATGAAGCATGGAAAGAATGAAACGTCGTGTCATGAAGTAATGGCTACCGAAAGTAGCGGCTGTCATGAAATGTCATGAAACGTCGTTCGCTGCTTAACGTGTATTCGCGTCTATACAGACTGGGAATCAATAATTTCAATGACTTAAAAGGCTTAGGCTAAGGGAGCAGGTTTGGTTAGTTGACTGTTATATACCTGCCGAGATTCTGGTGGGTTAGTTAATTAACTACCGCGACACGAGCTACGTCAATCCAAACTGGTAATTCATGGTTATGCTCCTATCGTAACCACGACTAATCATGTCTTTCATATCGCGCAAAATCTTTCAAAATCTCGAACGACTGTTGAGGCCTTCCTGTCCACTTCAAGCACTATACCACACAAACGGAAGTGTGATTTAACATGCCTGTTGTGCTTTATGCCTGTTGTGCAAACCCGTGGCCCCTGAACCAGTTCGGGAACCGAACCGTTTGGAAAAAACCGGTTCGAACCATTATAGTTGCCTTCCGGAGCTGAACCGGAACTGAACCCTTATCGTCGAACCTAAACCCGAACCGAACCGATAAACGTTTCGGTTCGACTCTCTGATTC
The DNA here is from genome assembly GCF_037126465.1 of Ornithodoros turicata. Lineage (NCBI taxonomy): Eukaryota > Metazoa > Arthropoda > Arachnida > Ixodida > Argasidae > Ornithodoros > Ornithodoros turicata. The sequence goes on from NC_088201.1 coordinate 105,540,867, forward strand.
AGACCTATACTAACTCACAGATGCGCTGCTTTTAGCAGACGTGTTTCAGAGCTTTTGCAAGTGGACACTTGACTTTCACAAGATTGAACCTTTTCACATTGTGTCTGTTCCCAGATTAGCATGTCTTGCGCCCTAAAACTGAGTAATACCCCTGTCACACGGGCATTTTGGATCCTGCTCGACCGAACCTGCTTGAACCCAATGCAGATCGGATGGTGCTACACGGCCGCTTCCAAGCAGAATCGAACTTTGATCCTGCTTCACTCAAGACAGTTCCCATGACAGGATTGAGAATTTCAAGACGGCTCGACGGCCGCCATTTGCATCCCCGACCCTGGTGAACTGTCATAACTTAAGACGGACATGCGCGCGAAGCTACAAATGATGCTTACATCGGTATACGATAAAACCACTAATATCGCTGTTATATAGGAAACGCGAAATTAATGAGTTCCGTTTATTCATTTGCCTATATTCTCGACACCGTCAACGATTCAATGCGCATTGAAAGTGGCCGTGTAGCAGCGTCAAAACTCGAGTGTGCTCGGGAAGTTCGATGCAGATCGGATTCGAGAAGGATCGAAATGCCCGTGTGACAGGGGTATAAGGTACAGCTAGAGTTGATTTACGACCCTGACGCATACCTACTGATTGAGACTGGTAGACGAGGAGGTATTACACAGTGTTCACTGAGGAAAGCTACTGCAAATGGACCAGGAACAGAGCAGTTTGACCCCAAAAGGCCAAGTAGCTTGATCCACTACACAGACGTTAATACCATACCACATTGACGAGTCGGTTGTCAACACTTCTGATAACTACAGGTATTTAGGGCTTCATTTCTCATCAAATCTTTCCTGGTCAGATCACGTTCATACCATTGTAAGGGATGCAAATCGTAAACTTGGCTTCATACGTCGTAACCTTAGGCCTGCTCCCCCGGACGTCAAACGTCTTGCTTACCTAACCCTAATTAGGCCCAAATTAGAGTATGCCTGCAGCATATGGGATCCCTACCAATCAACTCTTACGGATCTTCTCGAGTCCATTCAAAATCGTGCAACCCGTTTTATTTTGTCCAACTACTCATATCCGTCTAGTATTACCTTGTTAGAGTCATCCATCGATCTTCCCCCTCTTGCACTCCGTAGAAGATACTTTTGTTTGTGTCTCTTTCACAAGTTTTACATCAATCAAGCCATCCGACCCTCTTTCATTGCACCAGCACACTACATCTCCGCCCGGACTGATCACACATGCAAAGTTGAGCATATCCATTGTCGTTCATCCCAGTTTCTCAATTCCTTCTTTCCACATGCTATTGACATTTGGAATGACCTTCCCCAATCCATTGCCATCATCTCTGATGTTTCTGCATTTCGCAGACAGTTGTGTTTTTTTTTTGAATTATAAAGTGTGTCTCATTTACTTGTATTATTTTGTTTGTGTGTTACTTCACATATGTAACCTCGCGTACTAGTTATATTAATATATTCATTATGTGATAGTGCTTGTTGTATTATTAGTTCCCCCCCCCCTCATGTAACGCCCCTCGCGGGCATTTGAGGTATTCACATAAATAAAAAAAAATAAAATAAATAATGGGCTTTACGGTTCAGTAATGAGAAAGCCACTACCTTACGGAGATTTCGAGTGACTCACAGAGGATGAAATCGCGAACTTGGATGTAAAACACCTCCGAGATGACGCACCTGTGGGTTACTTCCTCGAGGTAGATCTAGTGTAGGACAAAGAAGTTCACCAACATCACAGAGATCTGCCAGTTGCCCCGAGAAAATGTCAGTTCCCTATGTTCTGCTGTCAGAGTATCAAAACGAATTGATGAAGAAGTTCCACCTTCCTCAGAAGGCGCCCGATGCAAAATTAGTGTTGACATTATTCGAGAAAGAGAGATATTTTCTGCATTATCGCAATCTGCAGTTGTATATGCATTTGGGCTTGCGACTCACCAAAGTTCGCAGGGTTCTAAAGTTCAATCAAAAGCCCTTTCTCCGATCCTATGTGGACTTCAATCACGATCTTCGAAAACGAGCTACAAACACCTTCAAGAGCTCCCAAGCTAAGACTGGAATTAATAGCGTATACGGACGTTCGTGTATGCAGGTGAGAAAGTTTGTCAACTATCGTCTCACAGTAACCGACAAACAAGTACTCAAACTCCTACGCAAACCAAACCTAAAGGAGCCCTTGCTTTTATTACGTTTCCTGCCCTTCCCTCTGAGTCCAAGGAGCAACTCGTCACGAGTTGAATGGATGGTGCGGCCAACCCCTTTCTTTGCCTTCTGTGCCTCTCCAAATGGTGTTCCCTGTTTCACTTCCTCCGCTATGTGACGTCCTGTGTCAAGAAGTTTCCGACATACATAGGGCGCTACTTGTTTAGTCAGTATATGTATAAATCGCTGCACCAACTCAGAGAAAAAGCTAGATCTAACTTGGTAAAGAGGAGCTGAGTAATGTGGCAATGGCTGATCTCGTTTACCGCTACCGAAATGCGATATACAACAGGGTGTCTGAGTTATATGCATTTTCGAAAATGCAATGTTACTCCCATACGACCAGAAGCGGCAATGAAGGGAATGAAATCACCTATCTCGTTTGCCAGTTCGATTTGAATGGTAGTCAGCTGCTTGACAGTCACATATTTATAGTAAAGATTTGTGAAAGAGTAGGACATAACCTCATCCCGACTCTGCAGTCTAAATGGGAGAAGACGAAGAAGAAGAAGGGCTGCAGTTATGTCACCTACAGCTTCACTTTCGATGATATCGCTGTAAACGGAAATTTAATTTTGTGCTGGGAAGAGGCAGACATCACGCTGAGCAACTGGAGAAGGTTGTTCGTTTTCCAAATCCAAGCATCAGAGCTAAATATGGGTGAAATGTAACGTAACCCTCATTGCGGCGTTCCACTTGACAAACTCCATTGTAGGGATTGTAAAATATGAGACCAGCATCTTGTGGTAGGTGTAAGTGTACTCGATATGCATGATTTATTGCATCGGCGAGGCCCTTCCCTGACTCGTAATACCCTTCTGGAACTTCGTATTTGGTTGTACGTGAACGATATGTGATTAGGGTGACTTTCTCTTCAGTGTCCACCTGATATTTCAATACTTTTACTGGCTGACCTTCATCCAATTCCGAAGAACCGATAATGTTTTCAGGAAGGCCAAGCTTAGCAGAGAGAGTTGAACTTAATTCCAGACCAGTATTTAGTGGAAGTTGTATTTCATAATGACCACTGACCCTAGTAGCACAATTTGTTGCCAGAACATTGTGGTAATGTTTTACTCAAACATTGCAGAAACGTGGCTAATGTCCTCCTGAAAAGCTGTTGCAGCAACGTTTCTGCAACGTTGTGACAGCACTAGAACCATGTTTCCCCAGCACAAATACAATAATGAGGCAACATTTCCGTCATATTTCCACAATATAGTGACACCGTTACAGCAATATTCTTCAACGCACACACAATATTGTGGCAACATTTGGGTAATGTTTTTTCTACATTATGACAGTGTTACAGCCATATTTCTTTAACACAACATAACATTTAGGCAACAGTTGTGCAACGTTCCTAGAACATTGTAAAAGGGTTGCATCCATATTTGTTGAACAAACCCCAGGTAGCACCAAATGGTATGGCAACATTTCATCAATGTCATACTGTGACGTTGCCCAAACGTCGCTAATGTCCACGACTTTAACTTCATTTGCAACATTCATTTATAACACCCGAGCAATGTGTGCACAACACTGCAACAACATTGCGGCACCGCATGTACACATTTTTCAATGCGTGGCTACATAAGTGCCGTGCCCCTCCCGTCTGACTGGGGGTGGGGGAGACCCGTATTGTCATCAAGCAGGAGAGCTACCTATGGAGGTAGACTCTGCTGGGGAAACCGCTTAGGCATCCCACTGGATGGAGCATATACCGAGACACAAACCGTTGGGGTGCTTTCATTAAGTGTAGTGGGGCGTAAAACATTTGTAACAGTGACAATGATGCATGCTTGCAATTAACCCATGTATCTATTACGAGTCAAGTATACCCAACAATATTCCTGACATCCCTTCCTATCAAGTACCATGTTTGTAACTCAGGCTTGTGCTACATGGGATATTAACTGAGAGGAATGCACTATACCACTTCACAGAACCTGGACACATTATGAATATGTTGCCTGAAATATCGTATTTGTTTTCCAAGAAACATCGCTGTAACGCTGTCTAAATATTGCAAAATACAATGCAAATGTTGCCTCCACATTGTATTTGTGTTGGAGAAATATGGGTGTGACACTGTCTCTACGCTGCAGAAACATAATACAAATGGTGCCTTAATATTGTATTTTTGTTGGAGAACTATGGCTGTAAGGTTGTCTCAATGTTGCAGCAGCATAACAAAAATGTTGCTTCAGTATTTTATTTGTGTTGGAAAAATATGTCTGTAATCCTGTCTCAATGTTGCAGCAACGTAAAACAAATGTTGCCTTAGTATTGTATTTTTGTTGGAAACCTATGGCTGTAAGGCTGTCCCAATGTTGCAGCAACATAGCTCAAATGTTTCCTTAATATTGTATTTGTGTTGAAAAAATATGGCTGTAACGCTGTCTCAATGTTGCAGCAGCATAACACAAATGTTGCCTCGATATTTTATTTGCGTTGACAGAATATGGCTGTGACGCTGTCTCAATGTCGCAGCAATATAACACAAACGTTCCCTCTATGTTTTATTTGTATTGAAGGGATGCTGTCTCAATGTTGCAGAAATGTTCTCCAGCATCGCTGCTGGCGAAAAATTTTCAAGGGGACATTACCCACGTTTGTGCAATGTTTGAGATAACATTTTCACAACCGTCTTGAAAAATATTGCGCGATTATAGGGTACTGTCAGGTGCTTGGATGAGTAATGTTGCTCGAAGGTGACTGAGGAAAGTTCCGACACTGTTCCCTAGCAACATTGGAGGAACATTGCACTGCCACGTTGCAGGAACATAGTAAAACAGATAGTAACGTTGGCCCGCTTTTGCTAATATTACAATAATGTTAACGAATGTTGCAAAACGTTGCTCCACATTGGGCAACATTTGCAATGTTGCTTCAACGTCACTGCCACAATGTGTGCTACTAGGGGACTCGTATTATTCTAGCTTGGGTTTTGAAGTGTTTCATTAGCAGTTGACGAAACGATACAATAATGTTTTCTCCCACAGGAAACTTAATTTGCTCTGTCGTGGTTACACCACCGAAAAGGCTAGTCTCCGATATAGCATTAACGATATGTGTGGCATTATTAATTGCAAATGGGATATTCACCTCTGCCAGAGCAACCTCCCACTTTCCATCTAATTGCACTGGCTGAGCTAGTTTAATTCTGAAGTTGCTCATTGTGTTACTAGGAAATACATCACTCGAGGCGTTTGACAGTAAATTGACATAGAACTGACTCGCCATTGCTTTTCTTTTTCTAAAATGAAAACAACATGATCGTGAGGACTTCTTTTAAAGCAAGAGCGAAGTCAAATGGGCGCGAAATGTAAATTTCGGGCGCAAGTAGCGCCATCTGTTGAACAGCAAACTACAGCGAGTCAATGCTGCGGGGGTAAATTTAATATTTGGTGGAAGTGGTGCCATCTCTTGAAGACGGACTATAACAACTCCGTGACGCCATCTGTCGTAAAAGAAATCAAACGATGTTTCCCCCAAAATTCTATTCTGATTAGCGACCCGTATAAACATGTTGAGCCCAGTGGTTCAAGGTGCTCGGCTGACAACCAAAAAGGCCCACGTTCGATTCCTAGTTTGTTTCAACATGACGTCATTATTGTTACTTAATAATCCCTCAATGATATGATATCACTAGGATTAACTATGGTATGATGTCACTGATTATCTTTGATAGCGTATCACTGATTAACTATGTTATCCCCTGATATGAGGGGGAGTGGCTGCAGCCTCGAGTGACGTCAGACGACGTCATTTCCTGGCTGGAGAGTTAATCTAGTGACTACTAGTACGCCCTCGAGATTTTCAAATTGTTCAAATGTGAGGACTTGGGCGGTTACACGCGTCTCAACGTCACGCTCGACACCTGTCAGCTGTGCCACATCGTGCTGTATTTCAGGAAGATTGCGCTAAAGACAGATGGGATATATATCTTACGCACCGTGTCCCTCGCCAGCTACGCATGGAGCCGCGCTCTGAAGCTCACCAAGGTCCAACTTGAGCTCATAAGTGGCCAAGAGAAGTACGAAACGATCAAGGGAGGCATTTGTAATAGCATCCATAGATACTGTCGGGCTAATCACGAGGGGCGTGACGATTACGACCCCTAGCAAGAAAATACTTTTATCCAGTACCTCGACGTGAACAGTTTGTACCTGTACGCGATGACTTTCCATCTCCCGAGAGGTGCTTTTGAATGGGTCGATCTTTCGAGGTGGAGCGAGATCAATTTTCTCAACATTCCTCACGATTCAGAAGTGGGTTACGTCTATGTGGTAGAGTTGTCGTATCCCGAAGAACTGCACACGCTCACCGGAGATTTTCCCCAGGCACCCGAAAACAGGTGTGTGGACGAGAACGAACTCTCTCCTTACCAAAGACACTTGAAAGACGCTTTCACACTGAGCGCACCACCCACAAAGAAACTCTGGCTGACGTGTTACGACAAAGAACGCTACATCGTTCATTATGGGTTGCTTGCTCTGTACGTGAGGTTGGACATGAAAATAAAACGTGTTCACAGCGTCCTCTTGTTCCGCCAAGACAACTTTTTGTGAACTTTTGTGCACAGGAACGTCGCATCCACGAAATTCGAGCGACTCCTATACAAATCCATGTCAAACAGTACATTCAGTAAGACTATACAAAATGTGAGACGCACAAAAAAGCATGCCCTAGCCTACGACAAAGACACCACGCTCCAAAAAGCAAGTTCCGTCGACTGTCAGCATTTTCTCATTCTGAGTAAGTGCATCTTGTACGAGATGAAACAACGTCGCATCAAATAAACGCACCTCCTTTAAGTGGGCTTTGCCATTTTAGAGATATCCAAAGTCCGAATGTACAGCTTCATCTACGAGTCGCTCTTTTTTCGCTGGACGTGTCCAGTGCAGGTGATCTATGAAGATACGGACATTATAATTTTTGCTCTCACTTGTGAAAGCCTCGAAGAGCAGCTGATGGAAATTGAGAGTGAGCTAGGTCTGTCCTCCTATCCACCGGACCACCCGCTTTTCAACGACGAGCATGCGAACCAGATGGGGTAATTCAAAGACGAAACGGGAGGTGGAGTTATTCAGGAAGTCGTAGCCATCCGAGCAAAATGTACAGCACTCTCTTGGCCGGAATACACAAACAGATTGCTAGAGCGAAAGGAGTAAAGAAAGACGTGGTGAGGAAACACTTATTGCACGAAGTGTACCGAGATTCCCTGTCTCTCAGAAGCAGTGCACCACCCAGAGTATAAAGCAAACAATGTACACCATTTCGAGACTGAAGAAGAGCTTGGTCCCCTACGACGACAAGCGCTATCTCGTGGATGTCGTACAGTCCTCCCCCTACGGAAGTTGCGAATACGGTGAGCGTTGTTGTGTTTTGACGTGTATCGCATTACGGTAGTACTCTCTCTTTGTGCAGCATCGGAAAACCCGGGAGAGAGCCCGAGAACGTCATCGGGGATCGAGTAACCGTGGAATAAGGTGCAAGGCCTTCATGCAGGCGCATATCATCGAGAATACAAATAAAAAGTTCTAGTCGAGATATGCTCTCTCTCACAGACAGGAGAATTACGGGTCATCGTGGCAGCGGAATGGGTGTATAAAAAGACTGACCATTCCGTCATCGTGCTGGTGGCGTAACCTGCGCAATGACAACGCTGCGATGAAGATTCCCCGTATCTTTTTTGTCACGTCTGATCTTCTCGTAATGATCTGCTCGTGAGATCAGGCAAGTCATGAAGGGTGCAGACATCTACCGACAAACTCAAGAGATGTCTTTGTATGTTTATATTCAATAAAGATGTTTCCATGAGACTGAAAAAACACGGAGTCTCGTCAAAGTTATTCAGGCTGTTTATTGCGTTGCATTTTGATAACCGAACGGCGTTTCAATAAATCAGTGACAAAGTTCGCAGATGTAGACTGCTTGTAAATCATGCTGCTTCCGCAGGGCGTACTTAATATGAGCAATGGCAGGAGCGAGAAGGTCCATGATGTCTGCAGAGACGTGGTTGAATTCGGTGTTGGTCGAGCTCATATATTCGCTCATCAGTCTCAAGGGTCCGTCCAGAACCGTTATACAGACGTTCTTGTAACGGGCGTAGATCCGACGCACCATCTCCTGCAGTGGCCCCGGAGAGACATCTCCTACATTGCCAAAGCCCACCATGTCTATGATATAGCGAAAAGCAGTGATGACGAGTTCGTTACGGGGACTCTCCTTGTTGAAACATTCATTCTCCACTTTTTCCCAAGAAGCGTGGATACGGGGACAAGTTTGTAAAGCGAGGTAGCTAAACATTTCCACATATTGGTCAGAATGATGACGCATGCGCAGTGCGCGCTGCCTTTATACAGCGTTTTGAAATAAACACACGCAAAGAAACGAGAGTGAAACCGAAACGGAGAAGCAACCCGTTGCCGCTAGGTGTGTGTGCGCGCAGTGGAAGGAGAAAGCGAAACCGAAACAGGGAGTGCCCGCGAGGAGATGGCCGTTCCAGCCGACCGCTGCGGTGAAGAGTGCGCTCGGAGCGTGTGCGCATGCGTAGAGGCCGCGGAGATGCTGCAATGAAGTGTGACAATCGTCTGCTTCCGTTGGTATGAATGGCGTTGGCCGTCGTCTTTAATGAGTATGACTCATAAGACGGCCAACATTCCATATAACTTGTCATGCAATAATAATCTGAGCAGCATATGAATGTTTGAAAAATTGAGGGAAAAGAAGATTGCTTGCATGCAGACGTGGCATGCTTAGCGGCCGCGGAGTCGCTTTCGTCACTCGCGTGCTGGCTCTCGCGGAGTGAGGACGTGCGGTCGGTCGCTCCGCCGTTGCCGCGCTGCGTCCGGTGGAGCTTGGTTTTGACCTGGTTGGCTGACACGAGATGGCCTTTTTCTGAAGCGCAGCAGTGGTCCTATTCGTACAGAAGTCGGATATAGGTGATTGCTATGAACCGTGACATGCTAACACAAGTGAGCATGACATACTGCATCAAGTGCGTTGCACTGCATTCTTTCCAGTACTTCCCTGCTCAAGTCTATGAGGTATTTCACTGTAATGGAAAGCAATATCGTATAGACCTTGTCACGTTACTCTCAAACCGCTTGTCTCCGTGGACTCCTTAGTCCAGCGACGTCACAGAAGTGAACTGTGACAATCGTCTGCTTCCGTTGGTATGAATGCATTCCATATAACTGCAATGCAATCCAATGCAATGCAATCCATATAACTATCCATATAATAATAATAATATAATCCATATAATAATCCATATAACTCGTCATGCGATAATAATCTGAGTTCCATATGAATGTTTGAAAAATTGAGGGAAAAGAAGATTGCTTGCTTCAGCTCAGTGATATACACTGCTTTCCACGTCAGGAGTGCTGGCTGATTCGACATCGTTTCTACATCGATTCCAGATCGAGAAAAAAAAAAGAACCAAGACGAAATGAACACTCACAACACGAAAATCAACGAGCACACACACCCAGAAAAATGAAGAAACTCTGCTAACGGCAGTCCACACGTGCACAGTTCCTATGACAGCCAGTGGGTCGCTGCATGTAGTAACGGCGGCGCCCATTAGTTGTTTAGCGTTTTTGTGTATAGAGCTCGACAGCATTGTCAAGAGGATTCGATCACAACGGCATGTATTTAAGTGGTTACTGAAATGCTTCCTATATGCCCGTTGCGCTCAAGTTTGCCCGTTCACGTGAGCGCCAATCTGGCAAAGCGGGAGCGGGCGCAGTGGCTGTTTCGCACAGCCAGGCATGTATGGTAGTTAAATATGCCGCCATTCAGATAGCCAATGCACGGCAAACCACAACACAAATCGGGAACACACTACTGTTGCGTAGTTGGCTACTATAACAGCTTCCAAAACGTCAAAGGTAGCGTTCCAAAATTTATTTTTGTCGCTTCCCCGTGAATTGCATCCCTGCTATAGCGTGTATTGCCTCTGTACGCCGTAAAAACGCCGCAATGTTTCCGCCCTGCGCTGCACCTGGAGATAATATAGTTATACTCAAATAGCTTGCGGTACAAAGTTACTTGGATATATAACAAATTGCGCTACACAGTTATTACTGGTCGTCCATAACGCAGGAAGATTAGAGGGAAATCTCAAAGGCTGACTGTGGGCATCGAGTCTGGCCGGTTGTTCTTACTGCTATGCTCGAGGGATTTCGTGCGGCTTGATATTTACTTCGAGAAAAGCGATGACCGCATTGCTTACGTTCTCCAGCTAGGAAAGATGCCGCTATGAAGCTACCCCTGGCATTTTCGCTAGAATGTCATAATGGAACACCGTGCGTATCTCTGTCTTCTTCTAAATAGCTTCTAAATAGCTTTTCCATTTACTCTCCCATCACTACATTGTCCAAAATGCCGTTCAGAACTTATTTACAGTCTCACTGCAAGGCCCCTCTGTTCAGACTCAAGGACCTTAGCGAGGGGACACTCTATATCTGGGTACCTGTGAAGGATATGACCAGGGGTTTTGTTTTTGCAGCGGCGAGATATGTGGTTGATGTACCTGTGTAGGTAAACATTACACAAACAAGGAAAAATATATAAGTTGCAAGCTGTTTATTACCAAGAGCAATAAAGCATTGTTTTCGAGGCACCGTACTAGGCACACGGTACAATACTGGCTGATGAAACGTATAAAATGCTGAGGAATCATCATTGACAAAATAGCCAACGACCAACGATGTAGCAGAGTACACCAGCAGCATTCAGTAGAGAAAAATCATTGGCAAATGATCAACGATGCAGTAGAAATGACTGCAGCCTCATCAGCTCTAAAAAATACGAGGGGTGTTCAAGTCAAACCGGGACTTTCTGTCTCCCGAGTGTACAAATGGCTCGCGCTACTTCTTTTCCGCCATTTTCACACGCGACAGGCCTCCGCGTCCACTACGTGGTGGTCCAAAGTTTGTGCAAAACAGAAGACATGTACTGGACAAGATGGCCGACAACGAGGTGAGCGCGCACATCGAACAGCGAATTGTCATGGGGTTTCTCGTGAATCAAGGCGTAAAGTCATCTGAAATTCACAAAAGACTTCAGGCTCAGTATGGCCACGATACACTAAGGCGCAGGAAAGCGTTTGAGTGGTGCAAACGGTTCCGATAGACGGCCGTACATCAGTGCAGGACGATCCCGGCCGGGGCGGCTCAGAGCCCAGTGTCAGAGTTCTTGAGAACATCCAACTTGTGGAGCGCCTGATCCTCAAGGACCGACGGATAACATGTCTCGAACTGGCTCGAAAGACGGACCTTTCTGTGGGAACGTTGAACACTATCATTCATGAACACCTCCAGTTTCGGAAAGTTAGTGCCTGTTGGGTCCCGAGGCTCTCCGTGCAGCTCTCCGCCCGCATACCGCGCATCTCACGACACGCACCTTACAGGAACTTGGCTGGAAGTTGCTGCTACATCCCCCTTACAGTCCAGACCTCGCTCCCAGCGATTTCCATCTCTTCGGGCCACTGAAGGCGTTCCTTGGGGGCCGCTACCTCAGCTGCGACGACGAGGTCAAGAATGCGGTCCGATCATGGCTGCTACGCGCCGGTAAGGATTTCTACGCTGCTGGCATCCAAGCCCTCGTGAAACGCTCGGACAAGTGCATTAGTGCAGCTGGAGATTACGTTGAAAAATAAAAATAATTTATCGCTGTAAGTTCATTTTACTTATGCGAAAAATGAAAAGTCCCGGTTTGACTTGAACACCCCTCGTACAATATGAAAGATGTCCACCCAAGCTCCTTTCTGAAAGCACACTGTCCACATTTCATACATACGTACTCGGAAATAAGTCGGCGATAGAGCCCTTCGCGACGCCAGGGTGTGCCAACGCGTGTCAGGTGGGGACGTGACCCCGTTGGCCTTCCGGTTACACCTGTCGTTTGCAAAGACCCTTTTCGACAGCTCCACGCCGCCAGGCTGCGCCAGCGCGCATTGACCTCTTCTGTACTCCGTAGGTGTTCCGGTTTGCGCCGTTTGTCTGTAAACAGTAAACTGGCCTATACTCTTTTTCATGTCACGATCACGACCATCTCTATAATACACGACCATAACTCTCGTCATCATTCCAGCACAACTGTATGAACAGAAAAGTGAGGCCGCCCTGCAGAAGAATTTTCGCCCAGTCCCTACGCAAGTAGAAAAGACGGCGCGTTCAAAAGTCCTGCAAATATGCGAGCAATCCAACCTAGAAAGGGTCACTAAACGCATCAAGGACGGCAACAACAAACAGCACTTGGAACTTTTCTACACGGCCAAGACACATAAAGAGGGCATCCCCTTCAGGGCCATTGTTTCGGAGAAGGGCACGTGGCAGAAGTGCGTTTCGGGCTTTTTACAGAAACATCTGTCCAGACTAGAGATAGAGGATCCCTTCCTCGTAAGAAACTCGGACCCGGTGCTACAATATCTACAGAAGGGCTCCTCGAAGGACATGAACGTTTTCTCTATCGACGTGGAAGACCTATTTTATTCCATCCCTCAAGAGGTCCTTCTCCCCGAGGTGCAAGAAGTGATCGACAGGTCTGGAATCATCGCATTCCAAAACAACACAGGCATGGCGACGTCGGCTTTCATGGAGCTTCTTACAGCATATCTGTCTTCAACCATCATCAGGCAAGCAGATCAGCTCTTCATACAAAAGAGTGGGACCCCCATCGGCTCAGGACTTTCGCCCGTGCTGTGTGATATATATCTCGGCGCCTGTGACGTTAACATCAACCGGGCTCTCGAAGGGACCTGTGACTTTCAAATCTTCCGGTACGTGGATGACTTTCTGGTCTTTTTTCGGGGAGTGACAAGTAGTAACCCCATCTCAAAAGAGGACGTCCTAAATACATTCAGGACGTGCGCAAAGGGCCTCAATTTCACATACGAGGTCCACGTGGATGGGACCATTCACTTCCTTGACCTTCGCCTACATGACGCGGGTCTCCATATGTGCTGGGCATATGATCCCAGGTCAAGGAAGGAAGTGCTCCCGTACAAGTCAGCCCACTCCAAGATCGTCAAAAGGGGAATTGTCATGAACGCCCTGGACTCAGCCCTTGCCAGGTCATGCGAGCACTGTGTTACGGACAGTTTTCACGCACAGGTAGCAAAGATACGAAAGGGTGGCTACCCAGAGGTGATGATAATAAAAGTGGCCGAGACATTGCTGAAGAAGATCAAAGGGAGCGCGAAGCCAGCGAGACCGCGACCCCCGGGTCGACCCGTGTGTATCCCCTACATTCACGCCATAGCCCACAATATAAAAAACGTCGCCAGTAGGCATGGCGTTCCCGTCGTCATGTCAGCACCCGTCAAGTTTAGTTCCCTGTGCGCCAAGGTCAAACGACCGAAGAAAAAACAAGGGTGTGCCATCCAACTTAGGAACCCACATGTAGAATGCCAACAACGAGTGGTCTACCGGATCCCACTGCAGTGCGGACGCGTTTATATAGGGCAAACCGGAAGATGTCTTAACGTCAGACTTCAAGAACATGGGGCATCCATTAAGAAAACACCACCCGGGCACCTTGCTTTGCACTGTCGTGACTGTGGGTGCAAGCCAGACCTCGCGCGAACAGATGTACTATCAGTACACAATGAGCAGCTAACGAGGGAAATAGTAGAGGCATTTTTCATTACAAAACACGACGATGATCAATGCGTAAGCGCTCCGTCACTGAGCCTCTCCCCCGCGGAGATAAGTTATCTCGGGAACACGTTGCAGTGTAACCCGATGGTGTCATGTGACTAGGAACAGGCTCCCCCCTTTCTTTTGTTTATATAAACATGTTTTGTTTAGTAAAAACTGCCAGTTGAGAGTTAGCAGTCGTCCTGGCTTCCTTCTTTGTCCGCGTCTTTGTGCTGCTTAATCACGATGAATGTACACCAACTACCCCGCCTCCACACACTCCTTCATAACTCTCGCCCGTTCGCCTATGGGACTCCCGTGCGGATCGAGGAGCGGAAGTGCAGTATTTACGCGCGGAGCGCCCGCCAGGGGCGCCACCTGCCGTACCCAGAAGCGCGCCTGTTGTAGCTCAGCTGTGTGCAATATGAGTGGTCCTTGTGGTTAATTCTTCGTGCGTACATGGTTGTGTATTGTCGCTGGCGGGGGGGATATGTTTAATAATAACAATGAAGAGGAACGGGGTAAAGGTAAGCCAGACAGGATGTCGGCTTGTTATTCAAAAAAAAAAAAAAAGTTCTCTGTGCATGTAGAGCTAAGAGTTATGCAACTAAATACTCAGAAATGGAAGGTGCTGTGAAGCGTAAGGTGGCATGTAAAACTGTGAAACTCGCGCGCTATGTGCCGTACATCGTACACATAAACTTGGCAGCAGCACCCTGTGTGTTAGGCCATTTATCATGCGTTTATGATTGGCAGGCGCAAGCGCGTTCAGAGTTTACGTTTAGCGGGAGAGGCGTGCCGTGTTAACATACAGGGCAGTTACAGAGAATGGGTGAGTGCGACCGTAAGAAGAAACTGTTCCTGGCAAACAGCTGACTGACAGCAGTTACGACGTCCAAAAGAATTTGTTGTCGAAGCAAACACTTCAGCTTGGAATCAGCAGCTGCTGGTTTTGTTTTCCTACTTATTGGTCCCTTTTTATTTTACTTTTACATTTCTTTTCCTTTTGTTTTTGCGGTCTGCCATTACAGTGCTCTGCTAACCTTTATTATGCTGTTCGGATAGAAGCCATTTTGAGAACTTTTATTGATTGTGGCTTTTCTGCGATGCTACCTTGTGGTGCCTTTTTTATGTTCCTTTTGCACGCGTGGGAGATGCAAAGCCGCGTAAACTTCGTGATCACTAAACGTCGGTACCGTAACCACGGCGCCACGTCTGAGATTTTGCGCTTTGCGCCGATGCTACAGTCTTCGTCCTTGAAATGACGAGAATACGCTGTCGAGTAGTCTGTCGGAGGCAGGGATGGTAGTATTTAAATACATTGTAATCAAAGTACTATTTAAAATATAAATACCACACGTATTTATATTTTGTATTTAAATACAGAGTAGAAAAATGTATTCATCCCTGGTCGTAGGCCACGGTTCATTATTCGTTCTTTCAGAGACAGATGCGTAAAAGGTGCTCAGCTATTAGATAAAACTATTTATGGTACACACTGCCATCCGTAAGTACAGCGTATATGAAATGAAACAATCGCAATGACGTTACTTGTGTCAGGTCATTTCGAGCCACTTCTCCCGTAAGGCAATATTTGAGCGGAACTCGTGGAAGGAAACACTTGGGTCTCACACTGCTTTCTTCGGCTTGGAAAGTGGGACGGTGCAGTACACCATCACGTCTCAAGTCTGACAAACCATGCACTGGAGACAAACACTGCCCACCGCGTGAAAACAAGCCAAAACCAAACGCGAATGACGGCAGCGACGGTACCCGCATAGCATGCGTCGTCTGCCGAGGGCCCCGTATTCAGCGCCACAAACGTGCGGCACCTGCTTGGCGAAACTAAATCAGCGGCGCTGGGGCTAGGTGCGAGTGTTATGGTCGTGTATTATAGAGATGGTCGTGGTCACGATACGGCTTTGAGCTTGGCTTGCCCCACTTCTGTAGCCGCCCTGTACAAACGAATTGTTGCAGCATCTGTTTCTGTCTTTGTCAAAACCAGCTGAGAGTGTAAAAATCAGAATGCTGTTAAATAGGCTATGCTGTTAAATATGCGTCTATGGCTGGCAATAAGTGGGCTACAGAAGTGGAACCACCTGCAAGTAGTTCCTCCAAATGGAACCACTTGCAAGTGGTTCCCCAAAGTGGGAAACGTTTCATAAAAACGATAATAAAACCTGAGACAAGGAACACAAAAATAACACCACGACACGTTCTCATACTCAACAACCCAGTCTGAGTTTGAGAACTTGTCGTGGTGTTATTTTTCTGTTCCTTGTCTCAGGTTTTATTGTCGTTTTTACAGTGTGCCAGCTCGCCTGGACCCTTGCATTTAAGGTTTCATAAACCGCTTGCAGGAGGTTCCGTCAAGTGGAACCACTTTGTGGCATGACCACATATTGCATGAAAACGATCATTGATCAATTGATTGCTGTTTTGCCGACATTAAGCAGATGACTTGCTGAGTGTGACGTCAGGCGCGCAAACTGGTCTATGGAGGACCTGCGCTCCTACATCATTGATTACATAACGCCTCTGCGCAAACCATGCTGGTGGGCACTATCAGCTTTATCAGCCTATCAGCCGATGCATTTTTCCCGATTTTTGCCCACCACAGCAAACTAGAACATCGAACCGGTATTCTAGTGTTATCACATGTTTGTAAACAGAAGGTCGTGATGCACCCACAGGCAGTGCGACTATGTGTAAATCTAACGAGATCAGAATAGAAGAAAATGAAGGTTATGTTAAAAATAGACATTCGTATCAGATGAGTGCAATAGCGCAGATTTAGCAAACTGCAGCTACACCGTCAGCACGGAGCTGTTTGTCAAGGATGTTGCAAGGACCAACCCATTCTTGGGGTCAGTTGACTCAACGATGGAGTACACTATTTGCAGTCGTGTCTCAAGGAGGGAAAAATCTGTCATCCATCGCCTTTGCCTCAACGTCGCACGCACTCCGTCGCTGCTCTTCAAAATGGAGAAGCAAGCCACACCCTTATGTTCTACTTGCAACGTTGAGGAAGGCATTCGACACCTTCTTGTCGACTGGTGCCGTTCCAAGTCCTTCCGCGACAAGCTCAAGCATCGCCTGACCAGCCTCGGATAGTCTACCCCTCTCGCAACACTACTAGGCACACGGATCAGTGGTGTAACCGCGGCGCTTCTCTGCTACCTGCCTGATACCGGTTTCTTCAGCAGCTGTGACATCGTGGGTGGGACCGCGGAAGTCCTCCGACCTGTGACCCCACATCACCTTACTCTTAACTACTCCAAGAATACGCACAAATGAATTATTACCAAGAAATAGCAAGCCGTCCTTTCTGGCCAACTTATCCTGTCAAAATAGATATGTCCCCCTACCCCCAAATATCGGCAGTGTTCACTCTGCCCCATGCCTCAGTGTGCCTCACGTTCCCCTGTATATGCAGGGCCTGTCACATAAAGCTGACCAGATTTTTCTTAATTCGCGATTTGTTCTCTTTTTCGAGAAGACATTGAATATATCTATTCCCGATACGGCCTACTCGGAGGAAGTGCTGTATCAGTAATCAGTGCAGCCGTTAACTAACTTTCATAACTAATCTTATTAATTAGTGAAAATAGGTTTACCGCGTAATTGCAGAGTTGTGGAGCATAACATTGAGCAGCCTAGTCCGCTAGAATCGAACAGCACCGCTTTTATGTGTTCCAGTAAGAAATATGGGAAAATGCATAATTTTCCAGCGTCGACCGAGTTTTGCTGCCGCCTTATCCGAACCCGCTCTCGTCTGTCACCCTTTCTCAACTCTCATCAGGCTGCTCCGCAAAGCATGGAGCACTCCGCTTTGCCCCAGGAGTGAGTGTGAGGGAGAACAGTGATCCCGTTCCTCAACCTACGTTATCGCCAAAACGCTTTTCATTTTGTTCCATCCATTATCTTGTTTGACCTGGTCAACGCCCCCCTCCTCCAACACACAGTTCAGGATTTCATCTGACATTCCCAAGAAGCACAGTGTACTGAAAGTCGGGTGCAATAGGGGTAGACCGGTAGGTGGAAGGCCTTGAACAGACTCGTGACACTAAAGAACATTGATAAGACACATACCGTCCAGCCCTATTGCACTCGACTTTCAGTACATTGTGCTGCTTGGGCTGTCAGGGAATAAAGCTGCCAATTTATAACTTCCAACAACCACGCAGATAACAACAATAAAATCGCCGATTTCGCTGCTCGAAAAGTGTGGCGCGTTCCTCCAGGTTTTAACCAAACAAAAATAATGCTATCGACTGAAATGCTAGGAAGCGGGACGACGGGAGGGTGATAGGAAAACTCGCACACCGCTCGAAGCGCATTTTTGACATTTTTTAGTTTTATTTTACTCCACAACTTCTTTTACATGAAATGGGCGACTTCAATTTATGTTTCAGGGCTTGGAAATTTTTTTTCGTCAGTTGATACCTCCGTCAGTTGATAAAGCTCCGACTTGTTTCATGATGCAGAACAAGTAGTAGTGTGCTATGATATACACAAAGATGGTTCCCCCACGCGTGTTGGGGCACACAGCGGGGTTGCCCATTGGTGGGCGGAAGGAGCATAAAAAGAAAACGCAGTTTTTGGATCGTTTTGAGTGTGCCTGGAACGTGCCATAAGGGCGGGGAATGACCGACCACATTATCATCCCATTTATGTGTATGCGTCCAACGTGCTTCGAAAGTAAGTATTTTCCTCCAGTTTTTTTTTTTTTTGCACGTTTTCTTTTTTCAGTACCTGGATGCCTAGTCTGCTTCTTCGACGCTCACGATATCGAGGATGAAGGGTCTACTACATTGGAACACGATTTTTCATATATGTTATCGTATTATCCGGACATTACACCTGGTACGTTGCGTGCTCACGCGGTGCGGTCATATCCCTACCTGGACATTTCCCTCCTGTCATTCTTTCAAACTGATAGTGGGCCATTGCATACCAAATGATACACAGGTGCCGCTCGACCCCACTGTAATTTGCTATGAATTTTGTTGGTGGTTCCTTAAGCAACAAAACATTGTTCTTCTCTGACGTAATTGAACCTTATGGAACGCAGACCCCCTCAAAGCTGCAGTGCTTGGCGAAAACCTATCTGTGTTTTGTGGAAACATTACAGCCCACGTAAGGCACAGAGCATGTTACAAAGCTGTCGTTCGATAGGAGAGAGGCAATTTTACCGTATTTAAGCAATTTTCATGATCACACTCTACGAGCTCAAGGGTTGTGGCATGCACGAAACTTGCACAGCTTGTGTCAGTTCCAGTTTTTTTGGCAACATAAAATACACAAGTTACACACACAAGTTTTTCCTCAAAATTTGTTGGCGAATACCGCCCTTAGTATTCTGCTTGAAAAACAGAAGACTGCGTCTTTGCAATGTAAGCCGCAGCAAAAAAAGCAAAAAAAGAAACACACAAAAAAACAGCAAACCGGGAAGCTGTACAACCTCGACAAAATGCACATTTCTGCCAAAAGAAGTCTGTGAGGAGGTTGGAGAGAAGGAGTCATTCCACGCAAAGTCTTCTTGGCAAGACGTAGCAAAAAATCTCAGAGGTACTTGTTTCTTCCTTTCTTTGTTTACTCTCAGGTCGCATGGAATTACAGAGGGGAGTGGCAATAACAATGAAGGAGACAATAAAAACTTGCACAGCAAATACATCATAAAGTAAATTACGGAACCTATTTAAGTGCCGAGCCACTGCGATAGGCGCAGGTAAGTGATTTCAGTCACTAGCTGTCTCTGGAACAGACGAGTTCTGGAAGTGATTAGTACGGCTAAAAGGAATGAGGGCTTTTTCAAGATGATCGAAGTGCTTAGATGCATAGGGTGTACCAGAAAACGTGTCATTGAATAATAATAATGATAATATAATAATAATAATAATAATAATAATAATAATAATAATAATAATAATACCTTTATTAATGTGCCCAAGAACAGCCGAAGCCTTGGTGTTGGCGCACGCAGACAATACAGTATTTACAAATATATACACACACATATATATACATACATATACAGATTTGGCGAAACATAACATATTCAGGAAGAGGAACGTAACAGGAAGATATTCACACTGATACATACTGTACAGACCTAGAGATATAGAGTACATAGCACAAAAAGGGGAAAAACTGTACAACTTCACGTGTTACTGAGTGAACGCAAGAGGAGAGTTTTAAAAATGCTTCAATGGGAGTTAAAGATATCAACAGAAGGGTGAATCGCGTTTGTCATTTGTTGAATACGTACGATCGGATTTGCAGGCATGTGGTGGGATAAGTACAATATATTCGTGTGTCGGGTTACGTTGACAGGTACGGCGATATGAAGCTGATGTAATAAAGATGGTGTACCGAGAAAACTGTGTAAGATCTTATAACAGAGCATAATATCATGAAAACGGCGTCGCGTTGAGAGTGGTTGGAGGTTGAGAAATGACATTATCTCACTATAGACATACATTCTAAAGTGAGGGCTTTTTCTCAAAAATACGCTATGTGCAATGTGTAGAAATTTCTTCTGGACAGATTCAATCCGTGACGAGTCAGTGCAGGAAAGGGAGTTCCACACTGGAGACGCGTATTCCAGTCGCGGTAAAATTAAGGAACGATACAGGTGAAGAAATACCGAGTGTGTGGAAAAGATTTTGCATGTATATGTGAGCAAGCCAAGAATTTTGAGAGCTGAAGAGCGTACGTAAGAGACATGATCATAAAAACGCAGCTGGGGGTCGAAAACGGCCCCCAATCCTTCAGTACATCGACACGCTTGATGGCATCGGAACACATGTATGTATTGCATATTATGTTAGTTTTTCTTGAGTAAGTCACATGTTTCGTCTTCAATGGATTAATAGTCATCCCATTTTTAGAGCACCATTCAACCACAGAGGAAACGTCAGTTTGTAGTTTATGAACGTCATTTGGGTCGTGGATAACTTTAAATATCTTCACGTCGTCGGCGTACTCAAGAACATAAGAATGACGAATATGCCCAGCTAAGTCATTAATAAAGACATTGAAAAGGAGCGGCCCCAAAATGGAGCCTTGAGGAACACCTGAAGGGGGAAAGTAAGGAGAAGAAAAGGCACCGTGCACCTTTACGACACAGCATCTGCTGCTCAGAAACGAAAGGAAGAAAGCAATGAGGGCATTTGCGAGACCAGTCATATGAAGTTTGTGAAGTAAAATAGTATGGTCCATCGTGTCAAATGCTTTTGAAATGTCGAAATAAATTGAATCTACTTGTCCTCGTGTTCAGACACAAGGAGCCACAACGGACATAAACGATACAAGATTGGTGACAGTGGATCTGCCTGGCATGAAACCACGTTGTTGCTCACATATCTGTGACTTGAGAAAAGAAAACGTGCGATCATAGATGATCTGCTCAAACACCTTTGAAAACGCGCACAGTAGACTGACAGGACGATAGTTTGACACATTTAAAGGATCGCCGGACTTGTGGACTGGTACGACAACCGAAGTTTTCCAACAGGTGGGGAACACAGAGTCTCGTAGAGACAGGTTGAATACATGAAGGAGGACGGGTGCAAGGAGGTCACCGTAGGCTTTAACGAATACTTCAGGAATTTTGTCGACCCCTGGGGTCAAAGTAGGTTTTAGCTTCCGAATAGCTGCGATGACCTCCTCGTGGGACACTGCTATACAAGGAAGGTGATAAGATGCGTTCGACACGGAGCTCGAATTCGCAATTGGCTGTGCATTACCGCGTTCATATATTGAAGAAAAATGTGTAGCGAAGAGCTGAGACATCGAGGTTGGGTTAGAAGATACCCCACCGTTAGTGTTCAAAGCGCATAGACTGTTTTCGTTTTTAGAAAGACGCACGTGTTTCCAAAATTGTTTAGGATTACTCTTGAGATCCATTTCAATGGATTTGATGTGATTAGCATAGTCACGTGATTGTGCCTGCTTAAAGAGTGTCCGGTAGTGAGCAAATAGTATGTAGTGTGTTATGGAGTTATGCTTTTTGAATTGCCGGTGGTGGAATTTTTTCTTCTTTAGGTAAGACCTGGTCTCCTTCGAGAACCAAGTAGGGTATCTATGAACTTTATGTATGGTCCGAGTGGGGACAAAGGAACTTATACCTGAATGAACAATATCCGTAAATAAAACAGCAGCACTGTTCCCATCAGTGCCATTGAATACGGGTCCAAAATTAGCAGCTCGAGATGATGATATAGACCAACGTAATCACCTCGACGAAGATCGAAAGTATCGGATGCTACATGATGATTACGGAAAGAAATAGGCACGGACACTGCAAAAGGGGGGGTGTGATATTTGTCTGGCGGAATCAACGGGGAAGCAGGACTAACAGACGTAAAGTTGGCCGAGCGGGCGAAACGGGTGTAACCTATTTGAAACCGTTAAAAATAAACGCTCAAGAATAATCGCGTAAGTATCCACCGTTAAAAATAAAACGTCCAGAATATACGCTTAAGAATCCACCATTAAAAATAAACCGCGTAACTATCCACTTTTAACAATAAATTCTCAAAAATCTACGGTTAACAATATATCGTTAAAAATGAACTGTTCAGAATCCACCCGATTTAATTGGTCGGTGTAGTCAAGTGGTATAGCAGCAAACGGGGCTGTCGTTGTCCGCTCTGAAAAATAGTTCTCAACTTCCATTCGTCGTGGCTTGGCCAAACCCGGATGATCCTTGTGACAGCGCCACACCCGCGGCAGTTAATAGTTCCAAATGTCTTGTGAGCTTTGTGTTGACTGATCAGACGCGGCACTTTAGCTGCATTGTTTTCTTCTGGTTTTCGGTCCAAAATATGCTTCGCACCATGAAACAACTGCACGGACACGGTGTTATCTTTAGTGTGCTTGTCATCATGCAAGAAAGCTGATATGCTGTTATTTGTGTGTGTGTGTGTGTGTGTGTGTCGATAAAGCCGTGGGCCACACTGCCAAATGTTTAGGTGTTTACTTGTTCTGTTATTGGTGAATCTCATCATAAATCATCATTGAAGGAAGGAGCAAGGAAGGCATCGCTGTGCCCGATCGGATTCGGATATCGTGTGATATTGTGTACCTGTGCTGCTGCGTAAACCCGAAGTGTGTAACAGCGCCTCGGAAAATGCCGATGTTACGTGGAGTTTCATGTTATGCTGCCTGCGCTGGTGACGGTTGAGGAGACAATTGGATTACCACGCCGCGATCTTTATTTTGAATCATTATTTTCAAGAAGCACGAGACACATGCCGTTCACTTGTTAAGTGTCATGATCGGATTTGTGCACAGTTTGATGCAGTGTGGTGTCATTTGTGAGCACCGTAGTCACAGTGAATTCGTAACGGGATAACTGAATTTTATTTGGTAGGTTACATACTAGATATAGGATGAAATTAAACTCTCCGTGCGGCCACGTGTCCGCTTTCGTTCGTGTCTCGTGGTTCTCTCTCTCTGTCGGGCGTCGGCCGGTGCGCCTCCGTTGTCATCTGATACATGTATTTAGAGAAGCAGCGATGCCTGGCGATAGATTCTTACTTCGCTAACAGCTTGGTCTGCTTAGTTACACAAACTGTAGACCATTCTGACACGCAAACACAATGGCATGGAATCAGTGGCGTAGCCACGGGGGGGCTAGGGGGGGCTCGAGCCCCCCTACCTGCCACGGACCGACCCAGGCAAATCGTGCAAATCAGTGAAGAACATAATATATGGGGGTGGGAGGGGGGACCAGAGTGACGACCGCGAAAGTTCTTGCAGTTCATGGCGTCTATCTAAGCAGCACCCTTGAATGGTTTTCAAAGCATGAGCTTTTCAAATCTCGTGACACTACCTCAATGATCATGACAGCCTGTACCTGTAATCGTATTGTGAACGTCCAAATCAACTATTTGAGTTCCTTTTTTTTTCCATCCGCACTTTGCAGTGCGCACAAGTATATGAGCTTCCCCACCCCCTCCAGAGGGTGGGGTGGGGAGTCGGGCGAGTTTTCATATCGAGCCCCCCTACCTTGGAGGTCTGGCTACGCCACTGCATGGAGTTAATGATAATAAGCCATTCCCTGCTCAGAGTGCAGGTGGTCCCCAACACCTGTTTGTTTTCTTTTTGAGCACTCCCAAGTCTAAGGCATTTTACACTTTGCCGAGGCTTTCAAAACGCATGGTTGTCGAGTGTCAAGACGTGGGCGCTTGCAACAAGTTGCTATGTTAAAACATTAAACGTAGGTGGTCCATTTGTTGTTTGGAAAAAGCAGATGCAATGCAAGGGACTGAGCACTCTGGTGCACTTTTAATCGCAAGTATTTCTGCACTATGTCTGCATTACATCAGGTGACGCGATCGATTTGTTCTATGAAACATCTCACTTGTTTTGTGCTCAACAGTATAACATGTAGTAAAATTTGCTGAAGAAGCGAGAAATTGAGAATTGCACTGCCACATGCATGTGCAACAGTAGAAGGACAGCAAAAATATAAAAAGTGAACATGGAACAATGCAAAGGTTTAACCATACACACAGGCAAAACATGTATAAAGTTTAATAGCAGTAGAAATATCAGACAGGAGCAGTGAAGGGAGAGACAGGTTTACTACAAAATACTCAAGAAATTTAAAGGGCACCTATGTGGGATGCAAGGTAATAGAATCAATGCGTTGAACTGATTAATTGTTGCACGAAGCAGACACTTCTTCATGATAATACGTATATTACCGGCAAAGTGTTAAATCTGGCATTCCATAGAATGCCTCCCCCCAGCCATTTTATAAACTATTCGAAATCAGCCGGCAAGGTGTGAAATGAAATGCATTTCATACAGTGTCTAGGCATTCTATAGAATGTGCACAGAACGTGTACGCTGTGGCAGGCAAAGTGCGAAAATGTTTTGTTTTCATCATGCAAAATATAAACAAAACTACCTAAGTCTGTAACGACAGATGAACAGTGTACTTGTACCCACTCTGGCCCTGTGTTGATGCAAAAGGATACTCAGAACTAACCAAGTCACGACGGATGAACAGTCTATGGGCGGACCCACTCTGGTCGCATGTTTTTGCAAACAATACACACCAAAAATAACAAAAATTAGTGATTACGTTCGTCAACAAGTGTTTACTGTCGAGAAGAAACATTTTTCATACTTTGCCCGAAGCGGCTTTGGCAATGTACAGAATGCCTAGGCAGAGTGTGAAGGACGTTTACCAGGAAGCAGACTTCATACTTTGCGAAAGAGATCTTGGTATTCAACAGAATACTTTGCCGGTAACATATGCCCCGGTGAGACCGAGAGCACAATCCTTGTGGCTACTCAGAAACATTCATAGTGTTACAAAAGGACATATACATGATCAGGTTTTAAACAAAGTGGTACTGGCCAATGTCATTGTAAGCGCTACTTAGTCAGACTGACATATGTAGTATACGCTGCCTTCTACATTCTCTTCATTCACAGGTGATGGCTTTGCTGATTTTGAGCAGGTAGTGGCAGTGGTTGCCACTCGATGTTTCATGAGCAGGGCATCATCATTTAATACGCTCAGGAGCCATTACTTCACAAGATGAAAGTTACATGTTATAGTAATGCTAGCGCAAGTTTAAAGGATTGAAGTTAAGCTTGCTATTTGCTATGAAAGCAGGGTGCTCGTCTTTCACTTACTGCTAAAATATATGCAAAGTGTCAGATAATGGTACAGCGCCTGTTCTCAACTTCTCAGAGGAAGTAATGATACCATACGTGGTAGGAGGAGAACGCCTGATTTCCTTGTGCACATTGCCGATTCTCCGCACTAGAGTGCCCACCATAAACCATCCCAAAAATCTGTCATGAGCATTGCAATCCCCTGCCTCAGTCCACCATACAAAATTAAATATAACGAACAAATGTAGTGCAGTAGACATAATGTGGATCATTCCAATGGAGGCAAGTTCATGTTATTGAGCTCGTTCATGGACCGAACTGTTTAGAAATAACAGGTTTGAACCACTATACAGGGTGTGTGCAGAAAAACGTGACCCGCATTTAGGCACATAGCTTGTTGCCTACCTAACTAACGAACTTCCGGTGGCGCACGATGGCGCATTTATGCGTGCAAAATCTGTAGAAAAATTGTGGAAGCCATACCCAGCTTAAAAAATAAACGGAACAACGAAAACGTCGGCTTCCGTGCATCAGAATAGGGCAACATGGTGGACAACAGGGTGTATGTGAAAGGGCAACACGGTGCACGTAGGAGTTGTGTTCAAGTACCGCTAGGGGAGCTATCGGTGCATAAATCGAAACGATGTCCCACAGCGATGCTCATCGGCAGTACCCCTAGCGGTGCCTGCACAGAACTCTCATGAGACCGAAATGCACTACCATGCACTGTCATGACCGCCCTATTATAATGCATGGAAGCCCTTGTTTTCGCGCTCTGTTTATTTTTTTACACTGAGTATGGCTTCCAGGATTTTTTTGTAGCTTTCGCACGCATAAATACGCCGTCGTGCGCCACCGGAAGTTCCTCGGCTAAGCAGAGAACGAGTTACATGTAAAAATGCGGGTCATGTTTTTGTGCACACACCCTGTAGCTGCCTTTTGGAGCCGAACCCTTATAATCAAACTGGAACATACCTAACACTTTTTTCTTGCTCCTACAGATCCCCACGAAATTGAGCAGCTAATTAACGGACTCAAAAAAACATGTTCGGTCCACTACGGTCGGATCTCAACTGAATTTGTCAGGCGGTTCCTTTAGCCTCCTCTCACAACCCATGGCAACCTTGTCAACAAAATGTTTGAGGCTAGGGTGTATCCATCAGAGTTAAAAATAGCAAGGGTCATACCTATATACATAAAGGTGCTAAACAAGGAGTTCAGAACTACAGACCTATAGCTATTCTTCTGGTCCTAAGCAAGATTGTGGAAATGCTAATCTTAAAGCGCTTGCAGCATTGCTTTGATTGTCACAAGTTATTGACACCTTTTCAGTTTGGTTTGTGCAAAGCAAAATCAACAGAGTTGGCCTTTGTGAATTTAACAGAAGACATAAAACAAAACATTGATCAGAAGCTGCTGACTATGGGCATATTTATTGACTTAAAAAACCATTTGATCAGTTTGATCACAGCATACTACTAAGGAAGCTCCCCAGGTATGGTGTATGTGACGTCCCCCAGAGCTACCTTAACAGCAGATATCAGTATGTACAGATCTGTGAAGCATAGTCACGCATGTTGCCAAGAAACAGCGGCATTCCACAGGGGTCAGTTTTCGTCCCATTTCTCTTCCTAGTATATGTAAACGACGTACTGGACTATTTACGAGTTACATGTATATTATATGCGGATGGCACAAACATCCTTGTCGAGGCTAATGATACACGCTCATTGTTTTCCAAAGCTAACGCAGTTCTTCTGAGGTATTCAACATGGTTATCTCCAAACAGAAATATTGAAAATGCCTAGTAAATCTAGCTACATCATATTTCATCCTTAACAGGAAGCAATCGCAACTACTCACTATGAACTGCATTTTGGGGACCATGAGCAGATTCTGAGATCATGTGAGACCATGAACAGATTCTCGTCTGCAAAGTTTCTGGGTGTTTTACTGCTTGAGCACCTTGATGGAAGCCACATATTCTGGATGTTTAGACCATGATTGTTCCCGGTCTTCTTGCACTTGCAAAAGTCAAATCTATTTTACCTACCAGAGTCCTTCTGATATATTGGGCATTGATCCAGAGCCACATAAATTATGCATTTACTGACTCACATACGCATCCCATTTGAACAGATGATGTATTACGCAAAAAAGGACGCTTAGGATTGTGCTGTCGTTACATCCTCACGCTTCTGTTAGTCTCACCTTTCCTTTTTGTCTGTAAGTAGTGTCTTTGACTTACTAAAGGTAAAACTTGCCAGCCTTGTCTATAGATTCATAAGCAGGATCTGCAATTCATCAATGATCTCCTTACAACTTTATTCATCACCCCAGTAAACCACGAACGTCTAATAGACATCTAGAGGATGGTACACCGTGGATATTTTGGATATCTAGTAGACATCCGGCTATGTCCAGCTAACGTGGAATGGATGTACTATGGATCGTCAGAAGCTCATCCATAACTGTATATATGGATATCTTCTGGATGTAACAGCTGGACATTTGCACATCCAGTGGAGGTGCTTGTGAGGCATTGCGACGTCTAATATACGTCCTATCGATGTTCCTACCGGATTAACATACGACAATATAGAGACCAGATTGCAAATCTACTTTTTCGGCTATTTTGTGTGCATGAACAGCGCAAATGCCGTAGCCGCGGCCGTACCGCACTCGACACGGCTTGGGCATTTCTCAGTAGCCTCTATTGGCGTACTGGATGGAACATATACTAAAATACGAGTAGTTGCGGGATGTTTGTTAAGTGCAGTGGGGCCGAAAACGTTTCTAACGGTGACGAGGATGTGTTTCTGCAATTAATTCGTACGTCTGCAATGAGACAAACTGCCCGCTAACATTTCTGATATTCCTTACTAACAAATATTGTGTTTGTAATTCAGGCTATTGTCTATGATGAGGTTACCTACTGAGTAGAGCTGGCAAACTGACAGGTTTTCTGTGTTAGTGGAAGAGTGCCACGTAGATACTTTGCAGAGAGCAAGACGCGAACAAATGAAAAAAATTGCTTTTACTTGTTCTCCAGTTTCTCACGTTCTTGCAAGATAGATTCGCTTTCTTCTACAGCTATACGTAAAAATTACTATTGAATTGATAGTCGAAACGACGTTTCGTAAACGTACGTCTATATTATCGTATGTTAAACCGGTAGGAATATCGATTGGACGTATATTAGACGTCACAATGCCTCACAAGCACGTCCACCGGATGTGACAAATGTCCAGCTGTTACATCCAGAGGATATCCATTTATACAGTTATGGATGAGCTTCCGACGATCCATAGTACATCCATTCCACGTTAGCTGGACATATCCGGATGTCTACTAGACATCCCAAATGTCTTAGATGTTTGGATCTTTCTGGTATGTCTAATAGACGTTTGTGGTTTACTGGGACCATACTCACTGCGTACTGATAACCTTACTCTGAAGCTTCCAATTTCCAGAACCAATTTTGGGCAGTTTACTGTTGCATTTTTTGGTGTCAAGGTCTGGAACATTTTGCATTTG
Organism: Ornithodoros turicata; assembly: GCF_037126465.1. Taxonomy (NCBI): domain Eukaryota; kingdom Metazoa; phylum Arthropoda; class Arachnida; order Ixodida; family Argasidae; genus Ornithodoros; species Ornithodoros turicata. Next base: position 105,569,938 of record NC_088201.1, read on the forward strand.
GTTGCACATCAGACTTCGTCCATTCGTAAATTTCAACAGGAAGTTTAAGTGTTCTTTTCTACTGCTAACGGCAATAAATAATTTTTAACATTGTCAAATTTTGTTTCCTGTTTGTAAGTGTGCTTGTTGTTACTTTTTGTGTGTTGTTAATTTTTGACATCAGATTTATGTTTGTAGTTTCAAAGTGTGTTTGTTGCTACTCTGCTGTATCCTCACAAGACAGTGACACTATTTTATTATTAGTATTATTTATATTATTTTTTGTATCTAGGACTGCGTCGCAGGTTTACCCTACAATCCCATTTCTTGCATGTTTTCTTTTGTTTTGTATTGCTAATAAAGGAAAAATAAAGAAAGAAAGAACATGTAACAGTGTGCAGAAACAACAGTCCCACTCGAATCAAATATGTAGTGTCCGTAAAACCAAACCTCTCAAACGAGAATTGGCCGAGGCAGACCATAATTAGAGACGACAGAGACACGTAAGCCTCCCACGCCCAGAAATTAAATTCCTTTCTGTGACTTTAATTACTAATCCAGCATTTATCTTAATTTTTGTGAACACACTAGTTTTGCATAATGTAAAACCCCTAGACTAGGGAACACGAAGGGACAGACACAACACGAAGTCATGTTGCTCGTGTTGTGTCTGTCCTTTCGTGTTCCCTAGTCTCGGGGTTTTACATTATGCATCATCTTCACCAGCTTGCTTGCTTCCTAGCCATTTTTTCATTGACACTAATTTTACCTAGGTAAAACTTCCAGTAGTATTTGGCACATTATGGCCTTAGTAACTAGTGCACCACTAAAATCCAAGTCAAATCAAATCAAATGTGAATGTGAATGTGACACCTGCTGCATTTATGTTTGATACTATGACATACCAACTGCCCTGCTTCAGCACTTCAAGCTATTGGATAGTAATTTCAAAAAGCAGTTCATCTTGTGAACTAATAAAGCTTTCTTATGCCATTCTCAAATTCAAACAACTCAGGGAAAAGAGGTGCCGAGACCAAGGATTGAACAGACCAGAAGAACCAGGTTCGATTCCTGGCGTCAGCACCTCTTTTCCCTGAGGTGTTTGAATTTGTGAATGGCATCAGAAGTCCTTATTAGTTCACAAGGAGAACTGCTTTTTGAAATTACTTTCCAATATCTTGAAGTGCTGAAGCAGGGTAGTTGGTATGTTACAGTAACAAATGGAAACACATCAAGTGACACATCCACATGAAATGAAGAAGGAACACACACTCTAAAATACCAGCTTTGTTAGGGTGTCATCAGTAACTCACAGACAGGAATTTGCAAGGACAAAAACGTTTATTCTTGCTGAACACATACGAACATGAGCTCTTCTTTCTTAAACTCTATAGAAGGGATGCGCACACAGTTCTTCCTTTCATGTGTGTCACTTGCTGCATTTACATTTGTTACTATCAGATAGCCTTCACAGTTTTCTTCCTTTCATTTTGAAGCACTACACCCAATATTGAATAGGTGCTCTACACATGCAAACGAATGCTCTACAGAAATGACTGACTTCACCGTCGCTTTGCTATTCATTGTTGCTTAGTGTCCTCGTACAGAGGCGGATCCAGGATTTTTCGGGGGGGGGGGGTCCTGCCTTGCACAACACGCTATTGCACAACCAAGGTCAATTGAAACTCTATGTAACAACAAAAATTGAGGGTGGGGTCAGGACATCCCCCCCCCTCCATAAATCCACCCGTCCTCATAAACGGTTATTAAGGAATTTTTGAATGAAAATGATATGATAACAGAAGCTATCAAATCCAAGCTTAGCAATGTGCCGATGTACTAAAACTCCCTATTAACATTTTACGTGCCCTCTCACTCCTCATTCGGCACGGGCCTTCTGCCTGGTCGGGGTCTAATGCTTTACTCACACAAGCTCACAAACCCAAGGTGCTGCACGTTGACCCTTCTCAAGAGAGATCTGGAAGTCCTGGGTTAGAGAAAAACCTGCTCCAGGAAAAAGGGTCCCGAAAAGAATGGCACCAAAGACAATGTCCCAGCTGGCATGGGAGGAAAAATTGTCCCGTGTAAACTGATGGTGCTTCCAGGCTGCTTTATGGTAGCCTTATTTTATAGTAGACGTCATACTTTCACGAGTTATGTTTTAAGGGGAAAAGGCACATTTTAGTGTAAAGTTCCGGTTTTAATATATGGGAGAGCTGGTGGGCCAAAAGCTGGTGCAAGTTGGCAAAGTATGCCATTTGAAGTTGGGTCACTCTCTATTATCCAGGAAGATCTGCAAGTATTCTGCGTTTCCAGCTGCTTTCCTCAGAAACCTGAATCACGGTTTTGTGAGATTTGTCAATGCAAACAGAAGGAAGACAAAAGACAAGAAAAATACAGAAGGCTGGTCTTGAGGCAGAAGTACTGCCTCCAACAATGTCCTGCATTTTGCCAATCACCCCAGTGGTCACCATGAGAGACACTAGACAAGCACACGGTTGGGGCATCCCTTCCCCCACGAGACCGTTGTTTCCGTCTTATTGTTTCTGTAATATGTGCTATGTAACTATTGTAATATAATATATAATAATATATAATTAATATTATAATAATATAATATATATATATATTGTGTAATATGCAACTATTTGCTAGTCATCAAAAGTGTACATAATATCTAAACTTGAAGAAGCCTGAGCTTGGGCACTAGGAAGAATAGCAGACACTCACACCTGAGTATGGAATTTACCCACCGGCTTGCCTGCACTTATAATTAACATTATCTATGTATACTACAACCATTAGTTATATTTTCCTTGGATTCATGCGCACCATGTGCACATTAGCCAAAATGATGAGTGTCCATCTTGTGTTCTCACATCACACCAAATTATGATATCATCATGTATGTAAACTTATACTTCTTCACACCAAATTTCATGAAGTTGTCAGCCAGAACTCATGAACTGATCATGGCTGGGAAAGACAGTACGAACAACAAGTTTTCACACTGGGTGTTTATCAGATGATCGATAGAAGAGACAAAGCGCTGACAAGCTGGTGCATGATCAAGGAGGGGAACCCGAGACAGGGATGAAGAGACGACACAACAAATTCTCAAACGCAGCAAAAAACGGAGGTTTTTGGATATATAGGGCAAGTTGCATTAAAGTTTTTTGCTGTGTTTGAGAATTTGTTGTGTAGTCATCCCTGGCTCGGGTTCCCTTCCTTGGTGTTTATCAGAAACTGGAAGGAATGCAGAAAAGAGGACACACATACACAGCTTGTATGCTGCTCATTTTCGAGATGAAGAGAAGGTATGTGCTTACTAAGTTATTGGTCTTCACTTCCAAAAGACATAAACCTAGCACGCGCCATGCCTGTTGCGAGTTTCATTGGTGAACCAGTTCTTGTGTCTCATTCTAAGTTTCAAGTTTATTTTTATAAGGTGCCCATTAACAACCTATAAAGGTCTACCTAATGGTGCACAATGACCTAAAACAAAATAATGAACATTAGAAACATCATATAACAAACGGCTAAACAATAGGTTTTACAGCACTATATAAAATAAGTTACAGGGCATAAAAATGCTGACACTGTGCTCATGATAAAAGTGATTGAAATTAGTCATTAGGCATGTTAATTGACTATAGTCACTGTGTGTAGCGGTGTAAAAAATAGGCGAATGACATAGCACCTTTGACGGCACATTAAAAGAAAGAGACGATAGCCGATAGGTACAATCAAGGAGGGAATGAACTCTGCAGCACTCTGTGCAGGAACAAAAGATCATGAATAGCTCAACGAGATAATAATGTTGGCGAACCTAATTTTCGTAGCAGGTGATGACAGTTGTAATAAATAGAAACGCCAATTTGTCTATCATAGAACAATCTGATGAAAAGTTACTGCACTTTTTCGATCGCTTGTTGTCTTGTCAAGTCTAAAGAATTACATGCAGTACAAGCAAATTCTAGATGTGGCACAACCAAAGTGATGTACAGACGTAAGAAGCAAGAAGGACTCGAGAATAATTTAGAAATGCGGGCAATAAGACCAAAGTTTCTCATCGCTGCAGATGTTACTTTGTTGACATGGTGAACAAAAGATAAGGAGTGTTCAAGATAAACGCTGAGATCACAAGTAACATGGACACGTACAATTGTTAAAGTCGAAAGATAGTACTTGTGGGTAACCCAATTAATTTTCCTTGTGAATGAAATCATGAGTGTCTTACCCTCATTAAGCATGAGTAAGTTTTTATAGCACCCCTCAATAACAGAAGTATGTAATATCATCCTGGAGCAATATACAATCTCTAATTAGCATCTAATTTCTCTCAACAGCTTCAGGTCATCTGCTTATTGAAGAACATTTTAATTTTTCACATAAGTTGGCAGGTCATTCACAAAGATGTTAAAAGGTAGGGGACATAGGTAAGACCCCTGTGGTACACCTGCGGATACATTATAAGAGCATGAATAACCGTTGACACGAACAACATTCAATCTGTCAGAGAGATAAGAGGCAAACCATGGGCAAAGTGGATTACTAATACCATAGTGTGATAATGTACATAATAACAATGGGTGACAAACCGAATTGAAGCCCTCCAAAAAATCAAAAGAAATAGTATCAACTTGTGAACCCGATGCTACTCTTTGTCCCATATAATTAAGGAAAGTGACCAAGTTTGTTTCTACTGCTCTACCAGAAGACAGCAAAGATTTAAAAAACGACGAAAGGTGGATGAATGTTATCTTTTCGAAGAACTTCGAGAAACGAAAATAGCGATATCAGCCGATAGTGTGCCGAAGAATTGGTGCGACCCAGATTCATGTACAGGAATAATAGATTTTTTCCATAATGATGGGAACACACATTGTCTAAGAGGCCTATCAAATATAGTTGCTATTATGGGAGCAAACACTGAAGCACGACCTTTCACAATGAAGTTGGGTATCTTGCTGAAGCCACAACTTCTGTTACCTTTCAGGTCTTTTATAGCAAAATAAACATCTCACTCAGTTATGTAAATGTGTGACAGTGTAAAAGAAGTTGTCGTAATGCTGGAAGTACACTTTGCACAATTGCAAGGGGAGTTTTGCTTTGTTCAAACCACTTCAGCAAACTGCTTAGCATTGGCAACTTCAATTGAGTGAGTCACAGAGGCATTGCCTTCTAACATACACATACAACAGGTATCAGGCGACATTTTGATTTTAACATATCTCCGGCACATTTTAGGATTTCTATTAAGCGAACCCTCTACAGAAATCATCCCGTCTATATAAGCTTTTTATTTGACGACAAACAACTGAAAATTTATTGTGCCAGTAGGAACTGCCCATAGTGACATATCTGTGGTGAAAATGAAGCTTTCTGCGCATGAGGCATCTTAGTTTCCGAGAAAACCAGTAAGGATATCTTCTCAATTTGACTTTACATTTTAGAATAGATCTGTCGATGCCATCAAGAACTAAGCTGGTAAGATTAGCTGTGGCAATATTAATGTCATCAGCATTTGTTACTGGAGACCAGTCAGCGTTTGCATAAAATCTGCACAGCTGTAAGTAGTTGCCCCTACTGTACTCATAGCCGTTTCTGACCTCTGGATACCGTCGATTAGCAGTAAGGGGAAAAATAGTGATCAAGGGTGGATGATATTTGTCAGGCTCAACTAATGCGGTTGAAGTAGTTATGACGGGAATTGATGTTCTGAGGCTGGAACAGATAGAAAGGACAGATACATACAAAGCCTCAAGTGCCTAAGAAATTAATGATGAAAGAAGGAAGTCACTGAAAAGGTTAGCTAGCTGTAGGACTCAAACCCACACCTTCTGGATTACCGGTCCAGGGCTCTTATCAATTAAGCTAAGCTAACATACGTCCCCAGCGACTTCCAAAGGTGCGTCATCTGAAGGGACAAACCAACCACTACAACTGGCTAGCTTTTCAGTGACTTCCTTCTTTCATCGTTGAAGTGGTTATTATGTCTTTCATATGAAAGTTGCTAATTACCAAATCCAGTGTGTTGGAGGAGCAGTTCTTAAATATATTTGACAGGACAAGGCTATGGTAATCGAGAAACTCAAGGAGATAAGAGACCTTGAGCCTTAGTTCGCCAGTTGAGCCTTGGTATTTCGACGCAAACAGACTTGTGATTACTAGAGCCCGGATTTTTAAGCACGAAAAAACCTTGTTTTTGGCACCTATATAAGGCGAAAAAAAAACATTTAGGCACCAAAAATGGCATTATAGACATCATAAATTTATTAATTTTTTTCATCTGTAGCTCTGAAAGTGCAAAAACAAAGTGAATAAATAAGTTACATCTGCAAGAACAGTATGATAAATGAGAGTTGTGGAAATTGATGTTCTGTGGCTGGAACACAGAAAAAGGATAAACACACCAAAGCACAGTGACTTCTTTCTTTCGTGAGAGTTGTGACTATTTCTCTAACATTTTTGCTGCACGAAACGCAAAGCTTATCCATCCTACTGTGGTCACAAGGCTTCTAGTCATTGACACTTCTCAGAAGGGCTTGTCACGGGCAGCGTACTGGCGCTATGCGAGATAGGCTTGGAGCATCGGAGGTTTTAGCCTAACACGCAAATTTCTTAGTCCTAGAATCTTTGAAGCTGCACCTTCTACATTTCGTTTTCAGCATTACCACAAGACTCGCACTAGCAGGAAGATATGGAAGATCAAGTCTGCTTACACTAGACATGGTGTCATTTTCGCTCGTGTACCTATGGCTATAGTGGACTAGAAACTCCACTCTGGCCCTGACTGCCCGCGCGGAGTTCAGCGTCCTCATGTTGCAAAACTGTAGGGGTCGTACCGGGCCTGTGCTGTGCCTCTCTTTGTTCATCACACCCCTCATTTACCCCACACCCGACAAACATGCCTATATTTTACAATTACGACGTGCAAAACCACACAATGCTAGAAGGTAGAGAAAGAACGAGCAACTGTACAGAGTAACAGATTCTCAATTATCAGCTTTACATTGCAGCACCTTTGAGATACTCGGGCCTTTCAAGCGATCGATGGCTTCAAAAGGATGTGCGACGTGACCAATGTCAATTTCACCTGGCCAATGAAGTTTCGCCACCGCCTTAGAGCTGTTAAAGGCATTTTTCGATGTGTAATCGGAGTTTTAGGCATATTTGCCAAAATAGGCACTAATGCTGGAATAGGCATTTATAGGCACTATCAAATCGATACAGGAGGTTCCTCAGTACCCAGTTCGTGCTCCTGTATTGATAAGGCACTATTACAACCGCACAAACAAAAAAAGGCAATTGCTTAAGAATCTGGGCTCTAGTGATTACTTTCGAGGTTGTACCGTCGAAAGGCAGGAACAGATGCATGAACAGCGATAAGGACACCCCCACAAATTTGTAGACCCAATGAGTCATAAGCTCTGTCACGTTGGAAGACCTGATATTCGTTACCAAAATAATCGGAACTAAGAAAATGTGAATGCAACCAAGTTTCGGTAATCCATATATTATCGTAACTGGAAGCCACAGGCTAGCTGAGAATACTCTTTGCCTTGTGCGGAGACCTCTAGCGTTCTGATAATATACAGAAAACATGTTAGTCATGCCGAATGTACAGATAAAGTAGTAGCACTTACAGTAGCCTCCAGTGAAGTAATTCTGTCACAAAATACACGGGACAAATAGCCCTCTGGCCAAAGATCTCGATTGTGGATTAGATGAAAGCTGGCGTTATCCGTTACTACACAAAAGGAAGAGTAGGAGCTGTAGCGTGTTAAATCCAGCCTGTAAGATTTGCAATGTTTCATGTGTGTTTCTGCTGTAGTGTTTGTGGTCAAGAAAGAGTTCCCTCTTGATGTGAAGCTAAGGTTTCGGCATATCACCTTGATGATTGGGTTATGCTGAGGATATGGGAAACCAAATAGAAAACATATCAGAGAACTTCTCAGACAAAGCATTCAAAGCATGTCACCATAAGTTAGTGAAGAAGCCTTGATCAAAAATGTTTTGACGAAGTTGTGCTCAAAGTTGGGTTACCGATGCATTAGTACAACAAGTGAAAAAGTTATTGCAAGCCTATGATTGCAAGCGTTATGATTTCATATTGATTGAACAGAAGCTTTCAGAACAGTTTCCTGTTCGCCCGAGTTAACCTGTGCAAGCTCAGCAGACCCTGTCAAACTTAAAGGTATGTTTTATTCCGAAATAAGTTAGCTAGATTGCATTACACGCTTTTTCAAATTTCACAGTTAGAGTGCAGCGTACCTAATAAAACCTTAGATCTTGTTCCGTGTGCAAACAATGTGGTATGTTCTGTACCATTGGCATGTAATTTAATATACATAGTTTCCATTCTTGGGACGCATCTTTGCGGATGACCCTACGTTTAATCTAGACTACATTTTCCTCCCCCTTAGCAGTTTTGCCAAGGTACCCATCTCACTAGTGAATCTTAATACCTCGGAAAGCATTGGTCCCACCAATTCCCACCAATTCTAACCTTTCCCTTTCCTTCTTCTTTGCATTAAACATATTCCCCCCCACCAATTCGATATGGTTGTGATCAATAATCAGTAATTCGCCATTACGTATGGGTATATTTCGTAAAATGATGCAAACTGCAAAAATCGTTGTCTTTTATACGATTGACACAAAAAGGACTTAAATAATTACAACATCAATGTGCAATGCCTCTCAGCTTTTCAAAAATGCTGCAAAGGGGTTATTATTATTCACATTTTGAGGTTTATCAATAGGCATGATACGATTACTGTGCAGCAATTTGGTTTCCAAAAAGTATGGTTAATATAGTTTGCACTCCTCTGTACAGGATCTGCACTTCATCAGGTACACAAATAGGTACACAGTAAGGAATCACTACATTTCCTTCGCTTCTAATTCCCTATCGTTTTCGTCTTTTACTTTTCCGCTACATAGTTGTTCTCTACATGTGTACCTATATGTATACCAGACGAAGTACAGGCCCTCCACGAAAGCTCTTAGTTTTTTTATGTGCTCCATCTTTGTTGCGGATTACCAGTGCTTATTTTTGGACAGACACTGCCGGGATTTCTTTAGTCAGTGCGATATCTGAGAAATCTTCACCAATCAGAAATGGGTTTCAGTCTACCACACTAGTCCTTTTCGTCGGAATCTACTAACACGTCAAAATGTCTGCCTTACTGCTTTATTGATGACCTGCAGCTCAAATTTACAAACTGTACCTTTCTTTGTCATCACAACGTTACTATCGATGACCAAGGTTGTGCACACACACTGACCCAGGTTTGTCGAGCTCATATCTCCTGTAAGAAGACAGAAATCTGAACAGAGTTATGTTTTGCCGTCTCAGACTAAGAAACTGGCACATTACTGGCACATGTAATGAAAGATTTGGTAAACCAAACAAAGAAATCGTGAAAGCAGCTAAACGAGATTATTGTTACGAAGGTCTCGTAGATCACATTTTCTTAGCAATTCTGAAGAATCATATAACTGTTGCTTGCCATGCGTGACGGATGCACTACCCAGTAAACCAAATATCTCCCAAGGATATCCTGGGGAAGAACTGAATTTGACATTTGGATATCCCAGGGATGTTCGTGAACGTCCCGTTTACGTCCGTGCGACGTTCCTGGGAACAAACTTTCTTCCTCATTTTGCAGTCCTGGGGACATCCTATGAACGTCTCCGTTGGATATCTGGATGTGAATGGGACGTTTAAAGTTTCATATCAAATTAGCTTGTATGCTGAGCACTATGCATTATTTATTAAGTTTTTGTTATCTGTCCACGTTTTAGAAATAGTTTTGAATAAATAATCGACATCTTTTATTTGAGAACGGTATGCAACCGCTGTATACAGCTATGGATACAGCACTTATCGGCAACGCCACGTGACCTTGCGTATCCTATTGTTGTTATGGGAGACCGCTTGCACTCGCACATACACACATATGCGATATCGAGTGAGCACTACGTACGGAGGCCTGTGGTGGCCTCTTTTGGCGTACTGGATGGAGCATATACTGAAATGAGAGTTGTAGGAGTACGTTCAGTAAGTGTATAGCACGGTGAGCTACGATTGTAACGGTGAAGACGTCTTGGGAACTAATTAGTTCGTGTGCCAACAACGCCGAAGCATAACCGTTGATACTTTTGGTGTCCCTTTCTCACAAACATTGTGTTTTTAATTCAAACTATCTTCCATGATGTGATTACTCTGCAAATAAAGGTCTAAACCCAAAATCTTTCTCGCTTTGCTTACGTCACTCCAGTAAGCGTCACGTGTCCCAGATATGTGCGCAAAATGCAACGCGGTGGGGCAATTCTTTTTACATCCTGCAGATGTCCCTGGGAGATACAATGTCGGACGATTTTCAACGTCACATTGTGGACGTCCAAATAACGTCTGTGGACTTCCTGGACATAGGTGACGTGTGCGACTTTTCTGGGACGTCCCTGGGATATTTCTGGTTTACTGGGTATGGACTGTAGCATATTATCATCAAGGTGTTCGTTCTTCCACGTGAAATGGCACGCTGTCACTCAGCATTGGCAATGGTTTTCCCTGGTTTTCTATCTTGAAACTTGTGCACTGCGTCCCGTACAGTATGTTATACACTGCAATGAGCTAGCCAAAAACTCAGGCTGCAGCCTGTCCAACTCTCTCCTTGGAACTAGCTTCCCTCCATATGCCCTCTTACTAACACACAAGAAGTCCTACGGCAGAGAAAGAAAAAAAAGAGAAAAGGCGAAAAGTAGATACACTTGAAGCATATCGTTTCCAACTGGATGCATCTGCAGGAGTTAAAAGACGTGGAAAATCATACCACGTCAATAACTTGGTTGGAGTGGTTTGAAGATCCACAACTTCACAATACAGTCGTCCAACATACGAGTTGGCTGCAGCGGCGGAGCTGGTTAGGAATTTGGAAGAAACTAGGAAGCATGTTAGAAGAATTTTATTTGGGCAGTGGATTTACCAAGCGCACAAGCTGCAATGACTGCTTTGAATAGTCTTTTGCGCTGTCCGCGCTGGCCCTTGCAACCCCGGCACGACACGCGTCTTCACTACAGCCACATAACTACTTATATCTTTTATAGGTTTATCCCATGGTAATTTCCTAACTTAAATCACCGGTTTTACCACTGATCTCTATGTATAAAGGCTGGATAGCGGATGGGTGAGGGTATCGCGGGAAAGGGTACGCCAACCGGCCGCCATATTGCGGTGCTCAAAGGAGCCATTACAACCCATTGGAATGCATGTAAGCTGTGACAAGTTTTGCTGTTTGTGAGCGCTTCCCTTGCTGCTTCGCTAAAATTTTGCCACGGATCGCTGCAGAAATCCCTCGTGATTGGATTCCGTACGTTTTTTGTGTGAAATCCCGTCACATAGATGTTATTTCCTGTCTATTTTGTACTCGTGTGAGGTCGTGTCGTTCCAATTTTGTACTTTGAACTTCGATTATGTGATTTGCTGGTTTTGTGTGATGTTGTATTTGTTGTGTTACGTTTCCTTTGTCGTCTGTCAGCGTGTGCAGCGTGTTGCTTCTCGTGTTTCTCCCATTTCCTTTCTGCTCGGGGTGCGGAATGCCAGCGAATGTTTGGCACGTTTGTTTATGTAACCACGCACCTTAATATGCTTGGGTATAAACATTATGCTTTGCACAGGAAGTTTAGATATGACTAGCTATGACACGAAATGCCGAACGGCACTAAAGCACTTCCAAAGGACTAGCATGATATTATGTGATATAAAGGCTATATGACGGTAAAAATATATCTACTAGAAATATGTGCACTGGGGAAGTAAATGGCGGTAAAGACAGTTCAAAATGACTAGAGGTAGAGTGAATAAGTCATAAAAAGGCTAAGTAGCAAGGTCTTGTGGTGAAAGCTCCAACATCAAAGTATCACAAGTCCAGTTGCAACAGCCAGTTTGAAGCAGTCAACCAGGTAAGTGGGCAGAGTGCATTACTGGTTGTTGAATATGATCAACATTGACAATTTCTTTCGCAGATGAGGCCTGGCTGTCACCTTCTCTGTATATTCCTTGGCAAGGTGGTACAGTCCGATACTGCTGTAGCACTGGGAAACTTCTTTGATCAGACGGATCACATTGTTTTCATTTGGGCTGCATTCAAACATATATTGTCGCAAACTTAAGCAGGGAGAATAAGGAGTAGACATTCGAGATTGAAAAATTATTTATTGTCTCTAAGTGCAGTAAACATGCTGGAACGCAGCAAAGAGACATGTGGCTGGTGTGTTTGTATGTCCCACTAATACGAGTTTGTATGTTAGGCAAAATTTTCATGCAATACTTTTTTCTTTATATGCTTTTGCCCATCTTAGTACTGTCCTATCCAATATGGAGTGGCTTTTAACTGCATATGAATGAATAATTCAGGAGTGTTTTCATATATTGGACTAGTTGCAGCTTTAAGGTGCCCTTCATGCAGTACTGATTCCAATCATCAACCATCGCTTGAAACTCTTAACTAGGGAACATGATTCATAGAGGCTAGACTTTCATGCAAATACACACTTTCAACCAGAGTTCGAGGAAACTCATTACTGTAACTAAGTTCCTTTTTTTGGTAACTTATAACTTAATTCTCTACTTTTGCGCCGTGGTAACTTTCAGAGGAACTCATTTTTTTTTCAGGTAACTTTGCCAAAGTAACTTAAGCTAAGTTCCAAGTTACTTTTAATTCGCTTTTCACTCACGTCCACTTGTTTTCTTGCTTTCTCTCCGGTTCTTCCATGGCAATTTATGTCATAAAACGTGATGTTCAGTCAATGACAGTATTCTGTTCAGGAAGTAAGAACCGCTGCTGTTGAAATGAAGCTGAACCATTGTGTGCCCACAGAGAATAAGATGCAAAGCGTTCGCATAAACGAAAACTCAACGCAGGCAACTCAGGGTCGAACTCAACTGCTCACACGTGCTGCACCTGTGTAGTGCTATTTTGTGTCCGAAGTAACTTGGGAGTAAATCGTTCTTTTTTTTTAAGTAACTCCGTAACTGCGAGTTACGTTTCGGGCTCAATAACTTTGTTATTAACTTAGTTACATTTTTCACACGGTAACTTCGTAGGGAGTTCCTTTTGACTGGTAACTTCTCGATCTATGCTTTCAACTCTGCATGCTTTTTGTACACTGCATAAAGTAAGATACTTTTGCACCAGTGAATTTGTTGCGTGTTTTAAATGAATTTCTAGAGGTGCATATTTTGAGCAAGATTAATGAATTTTTCATGCATGTGTGTTCAACCAGCTTTTAGTGCATATAAATCCGGCCTCTACATATGACGTATGCATTATTACTTTCTGTTGGGTGGTCTGGGAAGTCGAACTTGTTGGGCACAGCGTCAGGCCTCAGTCGAACGGTTTGCCCTGTTCTGTCGAAGCACCTATCTTTAAAATGTTTGCTGCAGACCAGTGATGTCCTCGACGGCGTCCAGTCCTTTCGCCTGACATTCACCACACACTTTCTTAAATGTTGTGGGTGGCTGTGAGGGAACCTGCATTGAACAATTTATGCCATCACTTACGGCAGAGATGACAAGGCTGCCCCAAGCAAGCAATCATCGATACCGTGACCAACAAACTGAGCCGTAGATCCCACACCTGACAAGCGCACTTCAACGCCTGCTACGTGCCGAGACCATACCCGTGAACTGCAGGAAGTCTGGACTATCACAATGACTCTATCCAGATAACGTACTGCTTAAAGTTTAACGTTTAGATCTTGAGATACGAGTCACAAAGTGCCGCGCACATGCTTCAACAGCAACGTTTTGTCGCCCCGCTCGTGGACTAATAAATCACATTTATTAGTAAAACTTAGTCACTTACGTGTGAAATGTCGTCCCCGGTATCTTGCCAGTACGGGCCGTACAGCCATAACCACAGCAGGCAGGCATGACACCACAAAAATGCTACGCAAAGACGCATGCAGAATATGCAGCTGCGTCGCGGACGGCAGTGTTTTGAGCTTCGCAAGATTGCGGCCGGTGACCGCACAGTTGCACCCTCAATCCGCTATCCAACCTATTACTATAGAGATCAGTGGGTTTTACACTCACCAAACATCGGCCAGTTCTGTGATTATTTGCTGCGACATTGGGTCCCCTAGCGGGTTCCGGAATGAATTTATTTACAAACAATTGTTTGTTTGAAATAGTCCGGTGCATGCAATATAGACTTATTTTTTGTGCTGATATAGTGCCGTCAAAACTATCACGATTACCACAATTACTAGCTGTATTACATTTCCACGTGCCTGTATGCGCGTATATGGTTTCGTACCGGTTTCGTTTTGTCGTCTGCCATATTGGCGAAATTTTTGATTTCATGTTCGAGCTGGGTGTGGGTGGCTCGGTAGTTTGGGAATACTGGAGCGAGTGCGAGAACACCAACATTCTCAGCTCTTGCCTGATAAAGTCGCTCGTCTTGGGAATGCAGGACAGGTAACGATAGGTTAGGTTAGGTCAGGTTCGCATCATAGATGAAACTGATAAACTGATTAAACACCGAGAGAATAAGGAATACAGAGATGGTCGCAAACACATTCCCGAGAATGTATTTGTGATCGTCTCTGTATCTTTATCTCCTGGTTTAATCATTTTCCACATGTACCACCAGTTAGCGGCGGAATTGCACAATAAAAAGAGAAGAAGAAAAATAAAAATGGGAAGAACCGATGAGAAATATGAAATATAGAATATAATATAGAATAGTACTGTATGCACATTTAAATACTCCAACTGCAGCTGCAAACTACAGCTTTTTCTTTCACATTGTGATCAATGCGCACAAAGCCATCGTCGAATAATTTATCATAGTATATTAACAGCACTTCAGGTCATGATTCACTGACCCGCCTGACTTCACATACATTTTCTCTTACGTGATCTACTTGGAGCCCTAATACGATATTTTCATTTCGATCATTTTTTTCGGCAATTAATAGGGCATATGGAACTGCGACTTCCTTTTGTGTTTGCTCCCCGAGGACTTTTTCTTCGTACAACAACGTACCTCAACGTACAACATATTGAAGGCATGATGAAAGACCTATTGACAACAAAAGACCGCTCGAAAATGTGTTTAAAATAATTAAAAAAGTGGAATAAGCATTTCACGTATCCCGTCATCAACGCTATACCGGTTCAAAAGCGAGTTCTTTCCATTGCGCTTTCAAGTAACACAACCACTTTATTTGATGTTGATGGTTATGGGAGAGTTTAATCGTCAGCGGCGATACCCTACCCCATTGCTGGTGGAAGGGAATGAAGTAAAGTCATAATTGATTCCGTGTACTATTACATGTATGAGGCCATTTGAAGAAGTTCCAGGCGGCCGGGAAATGCGGTGTAAACAATAATGACTACGCATACATCACAAAGACGACGACGACGACGATCAGAGACGATAGTAACAACAAAGCATTCACAACCTTCAAAACTTCCCCGACAATTCCCAATCTGAACCGCGACTCCCGCAGTCTAGCCTGGTGTGTTCTTAAAAAAACAAAATAAAAAAATCTGTTCACTACGGTAACATTCCACTATGATTACCACGACCCCAGCCGCCCCGCGGTGTCCATGGACGGGAAGACGCTCAAAACTAGCAGTCGCCATGTTTGCTCGGGAGGGAACTCGGCAGAGTCCGGGGCCGGCACCACCGATTGCGTACCTGGAGGTGCCAGAACCCCCAACTCTGTCTAACCCAACCTGACCTAACCTAACTAAAATTAGCTAGCCTCACCAAATGTATATGATCCAAAGCTTTTTACCTTTACTTTGCCTTTCTCACCATGCACGCGTATTAGCCGCAACACAGATAGGTCGCAGTGCATCTATTTTCCACGTCTTGAATGGGAAGATTTCTGGCACATAACGTGCACCCTCACACGTGCTTTGTAGGTCGAATTATATCGGACTGAAGATGAGATATGCCCACACAGTTAAGCACCCGCACTTTATTCGGGCGAAGTGAAAAAAGCTTTTGCTTCTAAAAAAATTACCTAAATATCTGTGAATTTGTAATTCCAAACTCCTAAGTGTGGAGCGATATGAGATTAGGACTACAAGCTTTCAGAAATAAGTCGTAAAGAAGGACTCAATGCATTCGGTTCATATTTTTGACAAAATATGCAATCACAGACTGCACTGACGGGAGAAGAAAATGAAAATCATCCTCACATCTGCAGTTATGAGTTCATATGTACTGCTCGCGACACGGTTGTTTGAAATCGCCTGTCAGTAGTTCTGGAGCACATATAATAATAATAATTATTAATTAATTAATTCGCCTTAATTGCCCTCGAATATGTTGTTCCAATATTGTATTTCAAGGTGGACCATATGCTGCACGTGTTTCTTACTCGAAGTGAATGGTGTTGCAACATCTCGAGATTTGAGATGGGATAAACCACGGGGTGCCGATTTCAGACAACCGTGTCAAAAGCAGTACCATATATAGTTTATGCAATGTCATCCTGTCATACGTGAGCTGTTTCTCGGAAGACAAACTTCACCAAGCAGACTGTGGAGCGCTGACGAACATTATCCGTATCAGTTGTTTCCGGATGCGATAGCATGTTGCACAGCATGATTGCGCAAGAGTTCTTTTGCGTGTGCATGTGTATACGCACAAGAGGAAGCTTTCTTGGAACTATCATAGCATCAAGAGGCGGATCCAGGATTTTTCTGAGGGGCGGGGGGTCCTGCCGTCTATGTAACGACAGAAATTGAAGGAGAGGAGTCTGGACATCAGGACCTCCCCCCTCCCCCAAATCCGCCCCTGATAGCATCTATCATTCCGTTTGCCACTGTTTGCAATATTCGACGGTTTTCCGAAAGGCGTTGGCAACATTGTGCGTTTGTTTTTGTTTCGGATTCCGTTTGCGTTCCACACGTACGTCCGGGTCTGACTCCGAGGAGTGCAGGGATCCCAGCGCCCCCAAAAATCTTGCAACACCTTGTCTGCCAGAAAAACCAACAAAGTCAGAAAAGCTTCAAATATGAGTGCCACCGCCTCGAGACGAAAATCCTGGGAATATCCCTGATTCTTTAGTGTCTTGATGCGGTTTGTTCGGGACCTTTTCTGTCGCCTCTTTGGATCTGTGGACGTTTGTAATTACAGGATTACATTGGGTAGCGCTTATGTGCGCCACCATTTCTAGAACAACACGACACCGCTTTGCACGGAGGTAACATCGGAGAGCACTGTGATGGCTTTGCAAAACGCTCGTGCCTTTTTACAGGACAGGAAATCGCGCTAGATTCTAGTCCGATTTTGAAGTGCATGGAGTGACTGCACGATCGTAAAATGTTCTGGTGGTGTCGCTCTAAGGGATGTGCTCTAAATTACTGGCAAGATGCTGTTTATCAGTTTTGCATGAGTCCACCCGCGGTCGCGCAGGGTTTTTATTAATGCCTGTTACATCATCTAATGATACCAAACTAAGTCCGATGAGATTCAAGGGGCTTTATTACAAGTACGTACCGGGTTGGTGTACACTCTGGCTGTGGTAACATAGAACGTACTTTTTCTTATTCAGATTTTGGTGATATAGGATGACCAAATGTATCCTGTTCTTTTTTAAAGTTGCAACTAATGCCCACCTGCTTGGTAGTGAACTGGGCTGTTGAGCAAGCCACAAGTAGATATACAAAAAATGCAATTTGTTTTGAATGCGAAATGCACACACAAAATTAAAAACCATGAGTGCACAAAAACCTTCAAAGCAACATGCGATTCAGGGCAAGCACAGGAGCTGTCAGGACAGGCTGTGATGGAACTAGGATTTCACCATTGTGAAATAATGTCACCTCGCATATGTTGATATACTGTGCTATGTGAAGCACCAGCTAAGCCCCAGTTAAGCTATGCCCAGCTAAACCTGCCCACTCAAGTCTCGCCAACAGCCTTGACATCACCTCTCCAACTAAACCTTTTTGTTGCTCATGATAACCTCAGACGTGACAATCAATCCAAAAGGTGTTTTAGAAGAACATCTCGTTGCTCGCAAACAAACATTTTCTGTGACAACACTTTCTTCTTATAACCTCGGTGGAGATCGGTGGCGTAGCCAGACCTCCAAGGTTGGGGGGGGGGGGGGGGCTCGATATGAAAACTCCCCCCTTCCCCGCTGATCCTGGGTGTGACAGCACACACATACTCGTGCACACCGCAAAACTCCACTCCAATGCCACTCGTGGCAGGTGGGGGGGCTCGTGCCCACCATAGGCCCCACGTGGCTACACCACTGGTGGAGATACTCTGGCTCTAATAAAAACACAGCAATAAACAGGGTACACGTCACATATGGAATGCTGCGATGAACAATTTTATGGTGAATGTCGCTCATGTTACACATAAATGGCACTGTAGTGTTACGCTTATCACAAGGGCAAATGAATGAATTGCCTGCGTAGCTATGTGGCTCAAAGGAAATCAACAGTAAATAAACAGAAAGCACTCAAAATATTGACTCTCACACAAGATGGAATGACTGTCTGGAACAAAATATAATGGAAAGTTCCCATAACGTGGCCAAAATATCCATCTCTTGGGAGCCTTTTTTCATGAAAATCTTTCTTGGTCTTGGTATGGGTTCACTGAGAACCATTCATCACTAACCGGTTGCTACATTAAAAAAGGCTGATCACTTTTCTTCCTAACAGTAACGCACCAGATTTATTCTGCCATTCTTTTTTGACATTACACTTATCGTCTTTTAGTGTGATCAAGAACAGTTTAAAGAAATCCTGATAATCTTGTGTCTGTCTAAAAATTAGCAGGATGCCTAATTAATTGTATAACTCTTACGGAAACGTTATGCTGTTGTTTGGAGTGTATCTCACGTTTGAGGTGAAGCATCCGTAAAGATACAAACTGTCATTGGATGTCTAGCAGCTACGTAAAGTAAATGATGCATTGCAGATAGTGTGCTAATCGTGTGGATTTGTCTAAATTCACGTATGTACACCAACAAGCCCTGTCAGATGCATAATTTTAAGCAAAGTGTTGCATGAAAGTGGTGTTGTTTGCCCCTACATTAAAATAGACTGTACTTGCACACGAATCATGCTCGACAGTGATCATGCTGGAAACTCATAAGCCAATACCCTGTAATCCTGGAACTTCTGCATGATGTGCCTCAGAAAAGAAGCGATTCAAATTATTAGAAGAACTGTACTAATTGAGAGGTGTTAGTGAAGGTTTTCTATATGTGACATGACACAATTGTGCATCAGTAATGAAATCTTCAAGCAAAGTACTGGCGTTTCACAAATCGTGTCACTATACAGAGAAACATTTGGGAGAGGTGTAAAATACAGTGTAAATTTCTGGAATACATTTTATAAACATTGATTACGTTGGTACGTGTCATGTTTTTCTTAATTGTTTTATACTCCATTCTCCAACTTGGGGGCATCTTTGGAAGCAGGCTACATTTTGGCCCCACTGCGCATGTCTGACATTTGTATGTTTCACTGACATACAACCATGGGCATAGTCAGATGGGGGGGGGGGAGGGGGGGAGATACAACACCTTCCAAAATTGTACCTTTGGTAGTGCATCTGGGAGAGGGAAACACCTCCTACCCCATGTAAAGTCCCCATAGACCCCCCCCCCCCCCCCAAATATTTTTCTGGCTACGATACTGCACGCAATGGTTATGAAAGGTGTTAATTTCTTGATTTACAAATCTGTTTCTCCCTCTCGTGCGTGGGAATAACTTCATCAACCTTATGATAGTAATATCCAAGGGTGACCCCTGTTGCAAAATAAACAGTCTGTGTGAATTGATACGTCTTATTTAACAAGTTTTTGGTGTCAGTGGAGGAGGGAGAATGACGTCTTGTGATTAGAAGCACCCAAAAAGACTAAATAGAGGCACACCATATGCATTCCACAACCAGTGGGCTAGTCATGCAACAAGATTGTGTGCTTAAGCAGTGTTTTTTTTTAATTCCGTGTTAGTGCTGCGAAGCAACTGTGGCTATGAGTAGCGTACAGATGTGGACAGATCGAGAGAGGACAACAGGAAGGAGTGGGGGACATGGGGTGTTAGCATGTGTCCTGGGCCGACTTCAGGGGAACTGTGCCAACATCAGTCTGGAAAGTCTCCGGAAAACCGAGGGAAAACCTGAGACAGCACAGCCGGTGCCAAACCCATGTCACCTCCCAGCCTCGGCGTGGAAAGCGATAATTCTAACCACTATGCCATGGGAGCTGGTGCACAAGCAATGCAACGCCATCTCTTCTGTGGCCTACCCCTGTCTTGGTACACGTAACTTGCAGGAGCCAGTGCATAAAAGTGGGCCATTGTCGATACACAAGTAATAAAGGTAAAAATGAGGAAAATACTGTGAAGTGCTCCTATAAAGCTTTGACCACGTTGTTCCTTGTTTTGAAGTCCATATATATTCAGTGATCTCACAAAAGAAAGGTGCACAGTCACACCACAACACATAAACTGTACATGCTGCGAAAACACGGGCAGTGGTTTACCCAAAATTTCGTCCCTGGGGGGGGGGGGGGGGGGGGGGCTTGGTGGGGCTCTGCTGGGAGGTGTATTTACATGTTCTTCCACAAAATATAGCACAATCTCAGAGGTTTGTGGAATGTTGGGGTGTCTGGGCAAATCACTGAGCTTAGGTATGACATGCACACACGCACACATCAACGTATGTGCGTAGAGCGACTTCGTATCATGAAATTAAATAACAGGCCGCTGAGCTGTCAATTTATATAGACATGTGCCGGACAATGCAATGAAACAGCAACATTTTGTGAAAAAGATTATACGAACTTGTCAGTCAAGACATATGCACAGTCACAGCGCAACGGATAAAGCGTTTATTGTTGAAATGAGGCAGCTATAGCAAAGGACAGCGGCAGACTTTCGACAGTGGAAACCGTTAATGAATAATGACATAGAAGCACAAGCACACACATAGTGAGCTATATGTGGTTGTCGCTTCAGAACCGTTAAAATAAACGGTCAAGAAAACGGTTTTGTTCCCGTACTTTGCAAGAAGACGTGACTAGCGACATTTATATTTCGGTGATCGAAACAAGTGACCTAGCAAAGCACGCAAATTTCACTGAGTAGCACGAATAAGAGCTCCGCTTCTACCGTTGATCACTTCGGATTTCAATACAACACTTCCACACCACTCTTTTGCTCCTCCAAGCGAAGCTATGAGGAAACTAGCACAGATGGAGGAACAAACACAAGCGACGCAAACCAACGGACACACGCAAACTGACGGCACACTAAACCAGCTTAACACAATAATGGTATCCTGGGCCGATACGAGGTACATACCATACCTATCCCCTGCGTAGACATACAGTCCCGTATCAATCCGGCGCTGTGCTAGATTATGGGGGGATTTTGAAACAGTTTAGTTTTAATGGTGGAATCTTAGCCGGTGATATTTAAGCGGATATTTTAACCGGTTTATTCTTCCCGATTTATTTTTAAGCGTGTATTTTTTAAGCGGTTTATTCTTAAATGTTTTATTTTTAAGCAGTTTATTTTTAATGGTGGATTTTGGGTACCTCCCGGCAAAAGAAAGGTCAAGGAATTGTCCCCTATGGTTGGGGACAGTGTTAACTTGGGAGAGCGACATGAAATTGGCAAAGTCACGAAGACAGTTTACGCCGTTTAAACCGGAAGACGGTTGAGGAACGGCAGGGGAAAGTTGTTGAGCTTCGAAATGAGGTAGATTGAAATCACCTAACATCAAGATGTCACAGTGTCTGTCAAGTAATGGCTCCAGGGACAGAAGGTACTGGGAGAGTTCTGACGGATTAAACAATGGTGGGAAGTAGAGAACACCCACAAATAAGTTGGGGTCATTGAGGCGATGAATTTCTATCCATACCGACTCAGGGTAGTAGTAGTAGTAGTAGTAGTAGTAGTAATAATAATAATACACTTTATTATTTCATAAGTAACAATCTTTAGGCGGGTCCGCCTAAGCCACATGGCTTGTTGCACTGGACCCGGCGTCAGCGACAAATCGCTGGAGAGTACCAGTAGTGTCATAGCTGCTTAACTCTCATATACAGAACAACTCAAGCAAAATACAACAGTTCAATGCAAGATATTAGGAATTAGCCTAGAGAATCATGATAATTAACATTTGTTGCATAACAACATTTGTTTAACATTTGTTAAATAATAATAATTTTATACCTTCTCTTTCAAATGAAGATACAAAGCAGGCCCGCCTAAGCCGAAGGGCTTGTGTCGCTGGACCTGGAGGCAATTAACGGCAAGACAACTAAATCCACAATTTAGGTATGAAATACAAACCAAATACAACTTACATGGTACATTAATTAAGCACAATAATATAATTGATGCACTATTTTTTTCAAATCTGACTTTGACTGGATCGCTAAAAACCCAGAAGGAAGATAGTTAAAACACGAGGGACATAACATGTATACGGAAAAGCTCATACTTAGTGAAACAGAATGGTACAATAAAGTTAAATGATTTTGTTCTCGTTGAACGGTCCATTGCGACGGATACTTTAAAGGAAGTTTCCCAAAAATGACTTATTACCGTTGTGGATTTAAAAAGATTAACCGGAAGGAAGCAAAAGGAAACAAAAGATGGAAAAGACAAATCTCGAAAAAGCTCCCCAGAACGCCCCATGCAGCAATTTTTATAAGCAACACTATTGAGACAGCTTATAAGGATATTGTTTTCCAAGTTTCACTGCAATGTGCAAACAATGTTATTCTAGATCGTAGTATACTGTAACCGACAGCATCTAACACTGACCTACGAACTCCCAAAGGAGCTACATACGTTTTTTTTCGTTCCGTGTTAGCGCCGCGAAGCACGCACGCTTGAACGCATGAACGGCGTACAGACATGGACAGATGGAGACAGGAAAGCAGGAAGGTGTGGAGGACAGGGGTGTTAGTGTGCGTCCTGGGCCGACTTCAGAGGGAACTGTGCTGACATTCGTCTGGAAAGTCTTCGGAAAACCCAGGGAAAACCTCAGACAGCACAGCCGCTGACAGGATTCGAACCCGTGTCACCTGCCAGTCTCCGCGTGGAAAGGGATCATCCTAACCACTATGCCACGGGAGCTGGAAGCTACATACCTAAGCGGAAAAAGCACGCAGGATGTTTGTCGCAGTCTCTTACACACATACGATAACTGAGAAGTCCATGTTATGTCCGAATCAAATACACGCCTAGGTACTCCAGAGTTTGTGAATACATGAGTAGTTGTGAGCCAGGTAAACGAATAGAGCATGTGTTATCAAAGGTCTTAGAGGGATTGCGAAAGCAGATGAGCTGGGTTTTGTCGAAGTTCAACTGTATAGCGCTTTTAGAGAACCAGTTACAAACATTAGTGGCATCTATCTCTAGCAACCGAATGGCCTCAGGGCTAGTACTCACTTGACGCGGCGTTCTGCGGTTCGTGGGTCCGAGCAGTCTCGTGCTGGTGGAAGTAGTCAGGCAGGGGTCCGTCTTCAACAATAACAGATGTTTATTTACACGTTCAGCATCTCAAGAACAGACAAACAAGCCATCATGGCCGCGCTCTTTTAAAGCAAACTCACAGGGTGAGAGAGTCACGTACACCCCCCTCGGGGGGGGGGGGTGTACACCCTCCCCGCATCTTTGCAACCCCCCCCCCCCCCTGAGATTTCTCAGGTGACCCCACCACCAACCACCAGCTGGACCACCAACACGTTCTGGTAGTGAGTCCGGCGCAGCGAATTACATCCTGTACTGTCAAACTTGGGCTGTAGGACCACAGTCATGCAGATGATCGTACCATGCATTTCTCCAAAATAATTTGAAAGTGACTGTTCAATGCATATATTGCGCGCATATACGAGCAAAAATGCGTGCAGGCACGCAACCTCAATGTGGATCATCAAGAACCATTTGCGCCCAATTCAATCAAGCGCAGTATTCTGCTTTTTTCGTCTAAGGTTTTCACCGTTGGCTGCTAGGTATTCATTGAGATTCGTGAGACAAGGTGCTAGTCTTTTTCGTTTGTCAGTCGTGTGATTATGCTTGATTTGATTTGATTTGATTCGGGTTTTATTGGCGCATCAGCTACAGAGGCCATAGTGCGCCAAATACCACTGAAGACTAGTTAGTTAAAAAGCACATGTGCAGGACTAAAATTTGAGTAACTGTTACATTAGTATTTAAAATCACAGATCTTTTAAAAACCCAGTATCTTTAAAAAACCTATACCCTCTCTCAAAAGGAACAAAGCTGTCATCTCCCAGCAGAAGCATTGAGTGGAGGGGCAAAAAGGTTGTATAAAAGGGAGCAAAATGACGTTGACGAAGATGTTGGTACGCTGGACACGTGATGAGGATGTGAATGATCGAAAGCTGTTCCCCACAGTTGTTGCATTCCGGTGGGTCTTCTCGTAGAAGATACCCATGCGCAGACTTGTGCCCGTTACTCGAAAACAGTAATTGATTACCTTTAGCGTTACTTGTACGGAAAAAGTAATTGATTACCGTTACCAATTACAGGACTTCAAATGTAATTAAGTAACGAGTAGAAAAGTAACGCGTTACTCCGGTCGTTACTCTGCATTCACGCAAATTATACCCGTCTTTGTGTGCCTCAGCAAAAAAAAAAAAAAAAAAAAGAGAAAAAAGAAAAGTTCAACAGTGGAACAGCTGAAATAACCCAAAAATATGTACGTCTACTGTAGTTATCGCCCTGGAAGACGTTAGGGTTGCCACCTTTCGTAGTGAAAAATACAGACTGGGCGAGAGGAGGTGGAATAGAGGGAAAGGAGGAAAGGCTCGTGGAAAAGGGAAAGTGGGTGATGGGTGGACGAGACACACACATAGAGAGAGAGAGTGCTCGCTCAAGATAATACGAGGAGACATATGTTCCTGTGTTTGGCTGTATCATTGATGCTAGAAATAACAATGATAATAATAATAACGATGAATAATAATCAGAATAAATAACTAAGAAAACGACTGGTGACTTCGGAACTGGGTCTGTTTCCAGATTTATTCAAGCTGTAGTGGAATGTTGAAGGGAAAATCCCGTAAAAGCCCTTATGAAAGGTCTTGAGCCACAAATACCGGCAAAAGGCTGCCGGTATCACCTTCCTACGGGCAACCGGCAGAGCGCCCAAATAGCCGGCCGTGCCGGTATAATACCAGCCTGGTGGCGACCCTAGAAGACGTTGACCCGATTGTGGAAGATCATGCGTGGAACTTCCCCATGACTCACTGAACCTCCAGAGCTACCACCAAGGGAACCACAACACTAGTGTAGGAAGAGATCAGGCAGAGAGACTCTGAAATTCCAGAACAAAGGCTGATGGCACGAAGATCTTGGCTTGGGGCAGAACATCTAAAAGGTGAGTTAGTCTCTGCCGGGAAAGTAATCAATTACTCAGTAATCGATTACTCAGAAAAGTAATTGATTACTCGAAAAATTACTTTGACTTTAAAGTAACTGATTACTCGACAAATTACTCAAAAAGTAATTGATTACAAGTAACGCAATTACTAGTAACGCGTTACGCACAAGTCTGCCCATGCGTCAAGTATGTGTGTCCCAAACGAAGGCGGGAGGATAGCACTTCATATAGTTGACTGGACATACCATGTGAACTGTATCCTACAGTTCCTACTATCCTTGATACTGTGTAATTTATTATTGGTTTGCCGGTCTCAAGATGTTTGCCAGTCATTATTGATGCATCTTTTTAGACGTAGTTTGAGATCTTGATATGGAATTTTGAAAGGGGTTATGTCACCTGTTAACGCAGCCGTAGCAGCATGATCAGCTCGTTCATTGCCAGATATGCCAACATGACTGGGTACCCAGCAGAAGAGTAACTGATAGGCCCTATTAGCTATAGTGCTTGCCAGGCTCCTTGCACGATCAACTACTAGGTTTTTAGTGGGGTGTATGTTACAAATAGCCTGCAGAGAACTGAGAGAATCTGTGTATATTACTGAGGATCTTATGTGGTTTTGTAGGATGTAGTTGAGGGCTAAAATTATTCCATACACTTCAGCAATAAAAATAGACATGGTGCTCTACAGCCGGTGTGAACGTGTGACAATTCCAGTAACCATAGCACATGAAACCCTAGTATTTGTTTTCGATCCATCCTTGTAGAATTCAACATGATTACCAAAGGTTTCCCTTAGGTGCTCAAATTCCTGTTTCAGTACAATGTTTGGGATATTACGTATTACGGATATATCACATTTTGGATGAGGTTGCCATGGAGGCATTTTTTTTTTCTGCATTCAAGGATCATGGAGTTATATTCCGAAAAGCCATAGTGCTCAATTTCCGGTGACATGCGCATACTAAATGGCAATACCGATGAAGGCCTGTTCAAAAACAGCTGTTTATATTGTGTGTCTCTTATAGCAGGGATCGCCGGGTTTTGTGGGTAGCCTCTAATCCTCAGTGCGTACGACGTACTCAGGTAGAACCGCTGCCTTTCGAGAGACCACTCATTGGCTTCCACGTAAAGACTCTCGACAGGCGAGGTCCGGAAAGCTCCAAGGACAAGGCGCAGTCCCAGGTGATGTACAGGGTCCAACATTTTCAGAGTAGAAGGTCGGGCTGACCCATACACCCATAGATTGAGAAGTTACCGGTCAAAAAGAACTCGTTACAAGTTAAGTTACCGTGTGCAAACTGTAACTAAGTTAATAACGAAGTTCTTCAGCCTGAAATGTAACTCGCAGTTACTTAAAAAAAGGAACGAGTTACTTCCAAGTTACTTCGGACACAAAATAGCATTACGCAGGTGCAGCGCGCGTGAGCAGTTGAGTTAGACCTTGAGTTGCCTGTGGAGACGTACAACACGCTTAGATTGTTTTCGTCTATGTCCAACAATAGACCTCTCCCTGTTTGTAAACAAATGACGTCATAGTGCTCGACAGTGGCACAAATTTGGTAGAATTGAACTACGCTCGAAGCTAGAGGTGAACAAGGTCGCGCCCGAAAGCCACGGTCTTGAGGGGATTACGATATGGTCCCTTAAAGGGACGCGACCCTTTGTCCTGCTTTTCTTTCAATGGGAGGCAGCGAACAAGTGCCCGTTCGTGGAACGCAGCCCTCTCCTTCCGATTTGTTTCGGTTTCAGTCTCTCTTCCAATGTCATGATGACGTTCCTCTGGTAGAGGTCTATTCGAACGCTTTGCATCTTACTCCCTGTGAGCGCACAATGGTTCAGCTTCATTTCAATGGCAGCGGTTCTTACTTCCTGTCACTGATTGAATATCACGTTTTATGGCAAAAAATTGCATGAAGGAACCGGAGAGAAAGCAAGAAAATATGTAGACGTGAGCGAAAAGCGAGTTAAAAGTAACTTGGAACTTAACTTAAGTTACTTTGGCAAAGTTACCTGAAAAAGGAACGAGTTCCTCTGAAAGTTACCACGGTGCAAAAGTACCGAGTTAAGTTACAAGTTACCAAAAAAAGGTACTTAGTTACAGTACCGAGTTACTTGAAGGGTTACTTAACCGGCTTTCCCAATGGATGGCGACAAATAAGCTGAAAGTTAATTTAAAAAAGTCGTGTTATATGGTCTTTCACCCCAGGCAGAGGAGGATTGCTCATCAAAATCTTGACATTAGGTACTGTGGCACTCGGCTACAAGCAGTAGATACAGTAAAATTCTTAGGGTTATATCTAGACCCGTGTTTAACATTTCAACCTCATATAAATTTCGTTCGAAAAAAAATCTCACAAGGGTTGTTTGCGTTGTCCCGCCTAAAATATTTAGTTCCTATCAGTGTATCGTTAAATGTTTATTTCGCTCTTATTCATAGTCATATCTCTTATTGTATCGAAGCATATGGTATTACATACAAATCAAATCTTACGCCGCTGTATCTGCTTCAGAAAAAAGCTTTGAGAATTATAATGGGTCTTTCACCATTTGACTCAATTACCTTCGCCTTTCAATTTCTTAATGTTAAAGATGTTTTCTCATTACTCGAGTACAAGTGTCTTCTCTTGATGTATAAACTTCTTCATAACATGGTTAAATCCTCATTAATCTCTATTAGTTATTGCACAGGCCCATATACGTTAAGGAATAACGATTATTGTATTCAACTTCCTCGTCCACGTTCTAATTATGGTTTACATTCATTTAGATATTTCGCAGGCAAAAATTGGAATGAACTTGCATCTGAGGTTAAAAAAGCGACTAGCCTTCATATTTTTAGAAATATGCTCTCAAGCAAGTTGTGAGCTAACATATTTTTGTCGTGACTGACACTGTTTCTTCATGTAGGACTGTACTTACAATGTTGTTACTTTTGTTTTGCTCATATATATATTTAATTTGTATGCACATTTAGCATTACATCAGATTTGCGGGACCGCAATACAGGTTCGCCTAGCGGTCCTACCAAATAACTTGTACACACTGATGGATCAATAAAATAAACCTCTCTCTCTCTCTCTTGTAACGAGTTACCTCGAACTCTGCATACACCACACAACCGTAATCAAGTTTTCAAAGGACAGTGGAGACATCGATCCGGTGTAATGTATCGCGATCTGTCCCCCAGGATCGGTGAGAGAGTACCTTTAAAATGTTCGAAGACTTTATGCATTTTTTCTGGAGGGTTTTCAGGTGAGCTGAGAATGTTGAAATGCCGTTCATAATGAATCTGTATTCTAATTTACTGTGTTCTAACGTAATAACACGTACAAATAAAACGGGAAAGCTGTGCAGATATGTCACCATTGTGCCACGATTCTTTCCGTGTCTAAGAAAAATTCCGTAAGTGGAACCTTCACCAAGCATACCCCCCCCCTTGAAAGCTCGCCCCCCCACCCAGCAGCGAATTTCTGGGAAAATCACTGCCTTGTCCAACCAATCCGCTGACCGGTCACAGTCCGCCAAAGGTCACTCCAGACGTCTCGAGGTCGCCAGACGCACCTGTTTGAGATCTCAAAGAGTGACTGTCTGGGAGATGAATAGGGAGCTTATCCCTAGGTGACCTTCTTAGGTGCCCGAAGGGAACAAGGGCAGGAAGATTGACTCCATTGACTAACGTCTTCGCTGCTCATCACAACCCAGACGGTTGGCACCACATAATGAATGGCTTAACCAGAAGTAGCCTTGGTGTCCTCTTTTGGAGTACGTGTCGCGCAGCTGTTGCCTTTGTCTCAGGCGACGATCACATTGGCTGGCCATGTCGCAACAACTCCTCCCCCGCCGGTCTGGTTATCGCGAGAGGAGCGGTTTCTTCCGCTGCTCCACTGAGATGATAACTTGGTATGGTGACGGCTGCTCATTACGGTAAGTAGAATGCAGCAGGTCATCAGGTGCTTTCTTGGAGAAAAGGTGGACGGATTTTGCTCCTGCAGAATGGTAGTCCCAGCTCCTTGTATGGTAGGAATGTGGCTACGTCGGACCACTAGCGAGTAGTGGCAAGTCCATCAAACTATATAACAGAGGAAGACAACATAGGAAATGACACGCACCAGAACCGCACATGCGCACCAAATAAGTGTCCCGTCAACCAAGCCAGATCACACCAGGCTGGAAAATACCTTTGACAAATTGGACTAACAAGTTGCCCCACAATGCAGCTTCCTAGAAATCATTAGTGATATAATGTTCAAAAGAACTAATATGCACCTATTTGCAAACAGATAGTGCCCGATCTACACTCCAGTCCCCAAACAAAAGTAATTATACCAATCTATGTACAGAATTTGAGACAATCTTAAGCTCATCCTCCGTATCAGAATGATCTGCTGAGCCCGTCGGCGTTTCCGTTAAGACTGCCCCTTTTGTAACGTACTTCATAGCTATACTGTTGTAGTATTAGGCACCATCGCAAGAGTCGACCATTTTTCGGCGGCATATTTTGTAGCCAAGTGAGAGGGCAATGGTCCGTCTCGACTACAAATCTCGTTCCTGCGAGATAACAAGCAAGTTGCCCATACGAGGCACGCGCACTCTTTCTCGGAAGCACTATAACCTTCTTCGCGCACCGTCAGTTTCCGACTTATAAAAAGGACAGGTCGCTCACGCCCGTGGTCATCGAGTTGACACAACACGGCCCCTATACCTCGGTCGCTCGCATCGCACTGCACGATAAATGTGCGATTGTAGTCTGGTGTGGCGAGCACCGGCTTGCAGGTAAGCGCTCTCTTAAGGGCCTGGAACGCCGCTTTGGCATCATCCCATTCAAATTTATCTGAAGCGGTTTTCCGTAAAGCGTCCGTAAGGGGGCTGGCAATGTGTGAATAGTTTGCAATGTAGTGCTGGTAATATCCGGCCAAGCCCAGAAACGCCCTAACATCTGTCTTTGTCTTAGGTCGCGGGAAGTGAACGACAGCAGCGATTTTGACGTCAATAGGGCGGCTGAAGCCTCGTCCGACAACATGTCCCAGATAGTTTACCTCTGCGCTACCTAGCTGACACTTCTTTGGATGCACTGTCAGCCCGGCACGCTGGAAACGATCTAGTACCGCCCTTAGGTGCTCCACGTGCTCTTCCCAGCTGTTTGAAAACATTGCCACATCGTCAAGATATGGTAGGGCAAAGCTATTTAGGCCGTCCAGGACACGATCCATGAGCTTAGAAAAGCAGAAAGGGGCGTTCTTTAGCCCGAATGCCAATACCGTAGGGCGAAAGGTTCCGAAGGGAGACACAAAAGCAGCGTACCGCTTAGCCTGCTCAGCTAGCGGCACCTGCCAGTACCCCCGCACTAAATCTAGTGTCGAAATAAAGTTAGCCTTGCTAACGGTTTCCACCCTCTTCTCGATATTCGGAATAGAATACGTCTCGTCACGGGTTATGGCATTCAACCGGCGGTAGTCGATACAGGGACGGGGATCTTTTCCTGGAACTTCGACCAGTATCATGGGCGACGT
This sequence comes from Ornithodoros turicata, assembly GCF_037126465.1. Classification (NCBI taxonomy): domain Eukaryota; kingdom Metazoa; phylum Arthropoda; class Arachnida; order Ixodida; family Argasidae; genus Ornithodoros; species Ornithodoros turicata. The sequence continues at coordinate 105,600,860 of NC_088201.1, forward strand.
ATAGTCGCTTTCTCCGCGCTCTATGGCCCCAAGTTCCAACATTCGCTCTACCTCAGCCTGCAACACATCTTTTTGCCGTGGCGACATCCTGTACGGCTTTGCCCGGATGGGCTGATCACTGATAAGGTGAATGTCATGAATCGCGTACGAAGATTTTTCATGGCTTTTCTGAGAACACTTCTTTAAAATCCCTCACAACGTGCTTAATGTCTGCGACTTGCGACGGTTCTAGCCCTCCCAGGCAGAAATCAGGACTGGTTCCCGAATGGTCCCCAAGTGGTTCCATTTGCAGTTGAATGGTCCCAGATGGGTCCCCAAGTGGTATTAATGGTCCCACTCTGGCTTTAAGCGGGTTTCATTCTGGTCCCAGATGGGTCCCCAAGTGGCGTTAGTGGTCCCATTCTGGCTTTAAGCGGGTTCCATTCTGGGCCCAGATGGGTCCCAAAGTGGTGCAGTGTTCCCACTCTGGCTTTAAGCGGGTTCCATTCTGGGCGCAGATGGGTGCCAAAGTGGTGTGCGGTTCCCACTCTGGCTTTAAGTGGGTTCCATTCTGGGCCCAGAAGGCTGCCAAAGTGGTGTGTGGTTCCCACTCTGGCTTTAAGCGGGTTCCACTTTGGGCTCAGATGGTTCCAGCAGTTCCAGCTGGAGCCTCACAGGTGCCATTTTGTTCCCAGAATGGTCACTTGAGACTCCAAGTTGGGCAGCTTCCCAGCTTCCCCCTTTGAGATTTCATCTTGTCCACACTTGCCATATATCCTGATTTTGTTTGATCTATTACTCTGATCTATTTTAGCACATGCATGATCTCTTTTTATCCAGGTGCGTGCGTCTGCGATCAAATATATGCTGTATCCCTGTAACTCCAATTCGAGCACATATTCTCATCTGAAGGTGCACATCATAACATATTAAGTACCAGAGAAAGGTAAAAAATACATCTCAACAACAACAAAAATTAAGCTAAATAACTAGAAGAAAGACAACGACAAAAAAGAAAAGGTAACTGCAGAGGCTGATGCAATGTGAAGACGCTACGGCGGCTACAAATTCAAACTTCAAACGGCGAGAGCCGAGAGGGAGAGGAGAGGGCGAGAGAGGCGAGAGTGGCGGGTGGCATGGCGGCATGGCAGTTGGATCTTGAACGCGTCGCAGCAAGTTGGTTTTGTCTTCAGTTGCCGTCGCAAGGATGGTGTATCTCCTGTGCAGTATTTACGTGTGTTTTAGTGGGCTTTGTAAGACAATGCGATGACAATGGTTCCTGTGCAACACATTGTCGATTTCCCGGAAGAGTTTTGACGCCAAGAAGACCTAAACGGCGTAGGGGCAAAACGCACTGTGAAACGCCAATCGGACTGCACGTCGCGAATGTTTGCAGGTATGAGTGATGACCGTGATGTTTTCATTACTATTAAACAGATGTTTCATTTTAGAAACTTTGGAGGAACTTGAAGAGAAACAGGATAAGAAGATTCCGAACGTACGGTGAAGAGGAAGTGGGTGTCGCGACCTGCAAAGGAAAACAGGAGTGTCATGTGTCATCTTCTCTAAGAAAATACAAGATGTGAGGTGGCCAACGAACGAAAGCTCCCTGTGGTCCGTGAGTGCATCGCACAGTCAGGCATATGCTTTGTGAAGACACAGTGAGTGATCCGACTTACACCAGGCTCCCACAGCTCCCCATAGAGCCCATAGTTTGAGATAATTCAGGCAACACTGGGCATGCAACCAATGAAAATGAACTATGATGCCTACCATTCGGCCAATCAGGAGCCTCTCAGTTTGGCTCGCTTTCGGCCCGGTACCGGCTACCATCGGCTTTTACTTTTGCTCGCTTTCATGCCCGACGCTCGTTATCCCGTATTCCAGAACAACTAGGCAAATTTTGGACAAAATACACATTTATTTGAAACATCGTACTGACTGAATAGTCTGACACAAATATTCACCGTGCGTAGAGTCCAAATCGTTGCGTTCGTTGACCAAGTTCGAACTTGCAAAACACACACAGTCTACTCCTAGAAGCGAGCGACGCTCACACGAGTGCATGCGATTTCACGGTGACCATCTCCTTTCGTTGGTCGCAGTGTGAAGGTTTCATCGAAGCGGGAAATGCTTGTCGCACGGACACCGAATCCTGTCTTCGTTGTGACTGCATTTGGAAATGCGACGGCGCTCACAAGTGTTCCTCAGGCGTCAGCTCACCACTGCATTCCAGTTCTGAACTCGAGAGACTGTTCGTACGTAGGATACTTGCGTCGGGAAACACCACAAAACGCGCTGAGTCACTTTGACACACTAACAATTCTGCGACTTCTCCACTTCTCTTTGAACAATGCGGTCATAGTCATACGGTGCTGTCAACTGACATCGTCGAGACGCGGGACGCCGCTGCCACTTCTCTCCCTTCTCTTCTCATAACTGCCCGCCAGACAGGCAGCCCGCGAAAGAATGCTCTTTTGAAACTTTGTCAACCAATAGCGGAGCGCGCAATGTCCTTCGGCCAATGGGTATCAACTATGATGCCTGACGGAGTAATACCACGTGTTTATGACGTGCAAACATTTTTTTAGAGCCGCGAAGAGTGGGAGCTATGGGGGCCTGCTTATACTACGTAGTATGAACATGTAGAGATGTATTGATTATTTCTTTCTGCTCAGTGTATGCTTTTAGCAGAATAAACGGTATTTACTTGAGCAATATGTGCATTTCTACGCATCATTTTCAGTCATGCATTCAGTGGCCCCAGCTGCAAAGTGGCCGGATCCCGGACCACTTAGCAGAGGGGACCACTGGTTCCAGTTCAAGTGGGACCATCGTGAAGCTGGTTCCACTTTCAACTGGTCCCAGTCACTAAGTGGGACACACTCAAAGTGGGACCTGTCCAATAAACCACTTTGAAGTGGTCCCACTCCAGAGTGGTCCCATTCTGAAGTGGTTTAACGAACTGGTCCCCCATGGGACCACTTGGCAAGTGGGACCAGAGTGGGACCATTACTAGGCTGGGACCAGAGTGGGGGCCAGAGTGGGACCAGTTCGTTAAACCATTTTGAAATGGTCCCATTCCAGATTTCTGCCTGGGCTTCCCCGATGTGTGCGCAAGATACTATTTCGTCTACCGTTAGTTCACGACTATCACCAAGAGCAGGGATCTCGGGAGCTACTTCCTCGGGAACATTTAAAGCTATGTTCACAATGGCAAGGCGTTCCTGATATGGTTTCATTAGGTTCGAGTGATACACTTTCACAGTCTTTCGGCGGCCCTCTAACTCGACCACATAGTTAGTTTCTGAAACCTTCTGGACCACCTTCGCGGGGCCTTCCCACTGTACCTCCAATCGGTTTTGTTTCGAAGGTTTTAGGAGCATTACTTTGTCACCTACAGCGAATACTCGCTTTTTGGCAGACTTGTCATAGTACAATTTCGCCATCTTTTGTGCTGCTTTCATGTTTTCTTCAACTACATCTTTAGCATGACTCAGTCGGTCTAGCAACGTGAGGACGTACTCCACTACTGTCGGTTCCTCTCCTTGGCCTTCACACGACTCTCGTAACAATCGCAAAGGACCTCTCAGACTCCTCCCGTAAACCAACTGGGCCGGGCTGAAACCCGTGGTTTCGTGAGGTGCGGAGCGGAGCGTGAACATTGTCGCCGGTAGGCACGCTCCCCAATCCTTCTTGCTTTCGAAGCATAGGGCCCTAAGTATGCCTTTTCGGACCGAGTGGACGCGCTCAACGCTATTTGACTGCGGGTGATAGATTGGGCTGTGGATAAGCTTTATGCCACATTTCTCGAAGAACGTCGTCGTCAAACAACTCGTGAAAACGCTCCCATATCGCATTGGATCTCGGCAGGGAAACCAATGCGCGCAAAGATGGAAAGGAGGGCATCGACAACCGTTGTGGAGTTGGGCTCCGCGAGAGGTATCGCTTCGGGGAACTTAGTCGCGGTGCACAATGCTGTTAGAATGTACCGGCACCCAGATGCTGACGCAGGCAGCGGACCTACTATGTCGATCACAAGCCGTTTGAATGGTTCAGTTATGATAGGAACGAGCTGCATTGGTGCTCTCTTGCGGTCCCCTGATTTTCCTATTCGTTGGCACGTGTCGCATGATCTTACGAACAGCTCTACGTCCTTCCAACACATAGGCCAGTAGTACTCTTGCGTTAGGCGAAGCTTCGTTTTGCGAATCCCCAGATGTCCTGCCCAGGATCCGGAATGCGTTACGTGAAGGAGGTCATCGCGATACCTTTGTGAAACGACCAGCTGTTCAAAGGTCCTGCCGTTACGGTCTTCGTAACGTCGGTAGAGGAGATCCGACTTCACATAGAACGAAATATTTTTCTTTGCCATCCCTTCACTTATGCTTTGGCGCAGATCAATCAAGGAGGGATCTGTTTTCTGCTCGTCGGCAAGCGTCGCTCGGTCTACTTTTGCGAGGCTTTGAAAATTTCGCGAAACCGGCGTTAGAAAATCTCCTTCAACTAGTAGAGCGTCTACGTCTCGCCCTTTTCTGTGACAATCCCTCAAGCGAACAATTTTGTTCTTTTGCACCATTTCCACAGGCACTTTCGGAATTTACCCTGTCCGTATTTCCAATGATTCCCTGCGTCGTCAGCGTCTGAGGAGGTATCGTCTTCGCGTCATACTCCATTTTAGCAGCCAGCTCTCGGGCTTTTTAACGCGTCAATGCGAGCACTACTTCATCCGAAAAAGACTGCCCTCGGTCCCTTAGTAACTGATCTGACTTGTTTGAGAACAAGTAAGGGTACACTAACGGCAGATTGCTCGATACTGCTGCTTCGGTCACCAGAGCTCCGAAAGGCCCTTCAATAGTGATCCTCGCTAATGGAAGGCACACGCTGTGCTCTTCCACTACCTGTTTTATCCACGCGCACTCCCCCGTAAAGTCGTTCTTAGTAACGTAAGACGGGTGGACTACATCCATTGTGGCAGCGGAATCGCGCAAGACTTTACACGCTTTACCATTCACAAACATGTCGCGCAGGTAAGGCTCAAGCAATTTCGTGTTCTCGGCACTGTCACTTACGTACGAAAATACCACGCGGTTTGGGCAATTGGATGCGTAGTGCCCCGTTTTGTCGCAGTTATAGCAAACGTCGCGTCTTTTGGACTCGAACACCCTCGTGACCTCTCGGTTTTGTTTGCCATTGTCCTCAGTCCTCCCTGGCGCTAATCGCTTCTCGTCACTCTCTCGGCCCTTCTCGAACCGTTTGGCGAGAAACGTTTTTCGAGGCTCAGCTTGCCGCAGAGCCGACTGTTCTCTGTCAGGTTCCTTTGTTGCTCTAAAGGAAACACCTATTGCGCCTTGCGTCTTTCTGCGAGTTACGAACTCTTCTGCAAATTTCGCGGCTTTTTGCCCGTCTACAACATTTAACCTGCCTTGTACCCAAAACATGGCTGCCTCTAGAAGGCATCGGTAGAACTGCTCAAGGGCCACGCACTCTATAACGTTGTCGTGGTTACCGAAAACATCTGCGCCACTCTAACAAGTTGGCCTTGAGGCTGTATGCGAATTCGAGATACGATTCGTCCGCTTTCTTTTCGCTTGTGCGGAAGCGTTGCCGAAAGGCTTCCGTAGAAAGACGGAACATTTTTTGGAGTGCGGCTTTAGCTTTGTCGTAGTCCCTTGCGTCCTATTTGCTAAGTCGGGCAATGACGTCTGCCGCCTCGCATGGGAGCAAAGTAAGAAGTTTGTGGGATCATGTTTCTCGATCGAAGCCAACTTTTTCGCAAGCTCTCTCGAAGTTGACGAGGAACAGGCCAATATCCTCTCCGATTTTGAAAAGCTGCAGCAGGTCCTTGATCTTTAATCTTTCATTATCTCTGCTGCGACCCATCTCAGAAGCTGAGCTGTTTGATTCGAGTCTCAGCTTCTCTAGTTCCAATTTCCTCAATGCCGATTCATGCTCGCGCTGTTCTTTCGCTAGCCGCCCTCCTCGCGTTCCCGCTTTTCTCTTTCAACTTGTACCCGCCTCGCATTTTCATCCTCCTCTTTCTTTTCCAAGATTAACTCCCAACACTCCTTGATTTCCTAATCATCAGCTCCAATTCTGCGGATGAGCTCAATGATCTGAGGTTTACGTTTTACCTGCCCCTGGCTACCCCCAAGTTCTTCCAGCAGGATTAACAAATCTGGCACTCGCAATTTGCTAAGGTCCATAGTTTCTCTTGCGAGCGTCAATTGCCCTTGCCCTATCCTTTTCGGGTGAAGCGTGCTCAACTATGGCTTCCTACCTAAAGGCTAACAGATTTTGCCTACACCGGCGTTTCACAGTCTGGTGAAATCAAAGCAAGGAAAGCGGAACACTCACCTATGCGACTTGTTCGGCCTAGCGGTGTCCATCCTAGCGGCTGCCAACCAGTTGTTGCGGTTCGTGGGTCTGAGCGGTCTCGTGCTGGAGGTAGTCAGGCAGGGGTCCGTCTTCAACAATAACAGATGTTTATTTACATGTTCAGCATCTCAAGAACAGACAAACAAGCCATCATGGCCGCGCTTTGTTAAAGCAAACCCACAGGGTGAGAGAGTCACGTGTTAACCTTGTCCAACCAATCCGCTGACCGGTCAACAGTCCGCCAACGGTCACTCCAGACGTCTCGAGGCCGCCAGACGCACCTGTTTGAGATCTCGAAGAGTGGCTGTCTGGGAGATGAATAGGGTGCTTATCCCTAGGTGACCTTTTTAGGTGCCCGAAGGGAACAAGGGAAGGAAGACTGAGTCCATTCACTAACGTCTTCGCCGCTCATCACAACCCAGACGGTTGGCACCACATAATGAATGGCTTAACTAGAAGTAGCCTTGGTGTCCTCTTTTGGAGTACGTGTCGCGCAGCTGTTGCCTTTGTCTCAGGCGACGATCACATTGACTGGGCCAGTCGCAACAGCGTCGTGAGCGGGCGGCGGAAGTAGACGCGCATTTCCGGAGTCGGGAGAGGAAAGACCTCGAGCCAAAAAAAAACAAAAAAACTGCCATGCCGACCTTCTTTCACGACGTCGTCGAGAGCTGCCGAAAACGACGGCTGGCAACCAATTAGGTGACACAGAAAGGCCACGCGCTGACGGGGCGGCGGAAATGCGCCTCTACTTCCGCCGCCCGCTCACGACGCCGCGTCGTGCGTCACCAAGTCAGAACTGGCCCTCACGTTGAGATGCGTGTACCGCTACCAATAAAGTGTTGTCGGCATACTGAAATAGTTTACAGAACTTCAAAACACGAAGTAGATCATTCACATAGAAATTAAATAATAAAGGATCTAACACCGAACCTTGTGGAACACCAACGTTGACTGACACAACATTACTAAATTCACCATCCACAAAAACCACCTGAGTTCGATTACTTAAAAAATTCACCATTCAAGAGTAAGAGTACATGCGACCTCTGAACCCGTAAGCATAGAGAAGACGCAAAAGAATATCATGGGATATGGTGTCGAACGCCCTCGAAAGGTCCAAAGATAAACCAACAACAAACTACCTCTTTTCTAAAGCACTATAAAGTAGGTCGCTAATGTTCTCCAAAAGCATTATTGTACCACGACCTTCAGTAAAGCCGAACTTATTGTCGGAAAAGCTTAAAGCGGGCAGGAAAGTGATTCATTATCGAGAATACAATTTTTCCATGATTAATGCTAGAACCGGGACAATAGATATTGGACGATAATTCTTAACATCATCACGCTTGCTTTTCTTAAAGGGACTATGAAATGATTTGTTTCTCGTTTTCATCAAAAAGAAAAAAAAAATTCTGAGTCTAGAACCAAAATTTTACCTTCGTCATGCGAGGAGTTTTCTCGGGTCCGAATTTAAACGGGGCGGCGAAGAGAATACAGCTGGCGCCGCGGCGTGGCGAGCTGCCGTGCGGAGACACAGTGAGCAACTTGACGTGAACCACGGCCGGGTCCGCGACACGTCATCGTGACGTGTCGTGGTCCCGCCAGGAGCATGCGCCGTAGGATCTCACGTATTCGTTCATCGGGAGTGGAAATCTTCATGACTACAACTTCCGCGCGGTGGTCGCAGTCGCAGTCTATCGCAGTCGCATCCTGTGGTTTTCGCCGACATACCGAGACGATGTTGGATGGTTGGTTGCCCTAATTCACGTCAATATTCACCGAACATCCAGTGTCATATGCTTCTCAGTGACGAGACGGACAGCTTTTGATGCCAGGAAGCAATCGGATCGCCGGAATGGAAAGACGGCGCGGTGCCATCGACTGCCCGTGTTTGTAGCGAACATTTCCATGATTGCGATTACGAAGGGGTCGCTTAAGCTCTTCAACGTACTGGATACCGAGCTGATTGTCGTTTCAATAGAGTTGTAGTGCCATCGCAGTCCACACCGGAGAAAGAACATCCACCTAAACGGCGCAAAAGTGTGAGTAGTTTTCGTTATTGGGGCTAACAAGGTTGGAACCTTGCGGCCGCTTGGGGCACACATGAGGGAGAGGGAGGGAGTGTTAAAAAAGACAAAATAGAAGTTACCGAATCTCGTCACTAAACTCAGGTGATGCACTGTTGATAGAAATAGATTTCGTTTAGCATGACATTAGAAGCCGTGCTTTAACATATGGGACATATGTATCCGTTCTTTTCTCTTCATGCTTCATGCTTCATCCGTGCTTTCATGTTTAGAGCTAATTTCCTGAGCAGAGCCTGAAACCCCTGAGGTGAGACAGCATGGCCAAGAGCTGCCACCCACTATCCAGAGTAGACAAATGCTGTGCAGCCTTCTTCCGGATTCCTCTTTGCAGCATTGTCTTGCCTCCCATTCAGGCTCTGTATATTGTTCACAAGTCTCTTTTTTAAATTTTGTTATTTGATTTCAGTTACCTTATTATATACACAAATATGATATTTAGGGGGCATTCTCTTGTTTACACCTGAATAAGCTAGCGCGCTTTTAAAAGGAACTCTGACCAGAAGTTGTGGGAGCTCTTTCGTACTTGCAGTCGATAAAGCACCCAACAAGGACTCTCCATGCGAAAATTCATGCATTAAAACCCCACGGTTTCTCTAAACTCGAATTTTAAAAAGTCTGAGTGCAGCACGCCTAGCGTCAAACCGAGAAAACATACGTTTATACACAATATCCACCCGGCCCACCATCAAAATGACGTCAACATGAGGGCCACTGGCAACACCCACAATTTGCTCAAACGCGTCACGTGGTCACGCAATACCCTGTCAATTCCCTTTATGAAATGACATTTATATGTTAATATGTTTTTGTTACAGAGTTTCAAAAAGAAAAATATACCCTGCATTTAACACATGCAGTAGCTTCTACGATTGCCTTTTCAATCTGCGTTCTGTTGTCTTGCGCGTTTCATATGGTTCCGTATCCGGTCAGCTGTACTGGCTGCTATATGACGAGCTTGCGAACTTGTGTGATTCCCGGCTCATCCTGCCTTTTTCGGGTCATTGGGTTGGTGTTGGAGTTGTTCACCATTTTCTGAACGTTTCACCTATCATGGCGGCGTACTGGTCTTGATCTGCTGCGAAGCAACGAACAGCAACGGCAGTCACTCGTCTCAGCGAAATTCTGTCTGCTGCATATCAAAGGAGCCTCGGGACCTGATGATGTACTGCAAATGCTGAAGTTGAATTCTTTGAACCTTCATCTAAAGAAACCAAGTGTGCTCTCGTGTGGTTCTGACGGAAAAGCAGTTTCAACAAGGTTAGCACATTTATTTTTCAGTTCCAAGTCTACGCACTCAAAACCATGCAAGTGTATCCGAACATTCTCGTAGCTGTTGTGTAACACGTATGCTTTCTTACGTATCCCACAGTACCCTCCGCTTCATGAACCCAGTTATATTTTATGTGACCCTTCTGATGCCTCCTTACTAGGATATGCCGAAGCATTGAGATGACGGAAGGTCGTGGGGCTGCACCTCTGCTTTCGAAAGATGAAACAGTCATTCCACACTGTGCTTTCTGGCTTTGTATCGAGTCTGACAAATCGGACAGACCTGGACTGCCTTTTTCAAGGAAGTTTGAAATGTAAGTATGTGTTATGTTGGTTTCACATATCCCCACCACATATTACTATATCGCTGTATATCGCTGTACTTTTGATGCTATGGCATATCTAGCATACATTATTATTGAACACCTAGTGTGGAAAACTCGACACCAGCCACAATGCCAACAATTGTTTCTGGCTTTTCTTCGACTGCTTATTTTTATTATAATATTATTTTAGTATAATCGTGCGATTTTCCCAGGGTTTTGGCGCACTATAGCCTGAGTTGCTTATGTGCCATTAAAATTGAATCACCATCATCTTTAACTGCCATTATTCAATTGAAGTGCCATGTTTCAGTTGGATACAATGATATGGCGAGATATATTTTTTGCTTTCGTTCTGGAGTTGCTCATTTTAGAAGAATAGTCACTGTGAAGTTTGTTTTCGGAAATATTAAGAGGACTAAAGCCAAACACTTTTCTTTCGGAGCATGCCCTAACAACCTGCATTTCAATTAAGATCAGTGTTACAAGAATGATAGACCACTCAACAGCGATGAACATTTGAACGTGGAAGTGCTGGAACGAAGATGCGTTAATCTGTGTGAAAGGTGCTATGTATGTGTCTGAGTCGAGGACATTGGTCACAAGCTAATTTCTGTCTTCAGAAGAGGTGTCTATGCTCCTTCTATCTACTACCATCTCCACTTTTTAGGGTTCCCTGTAAACTAATGGAGCACATCATATACCAGCACGTTGTTAACCATTTCTTTTTTTAAATTCCAGCATTGCTTTAGAAAAGGGTATTTAGGCAAAACTAACATAATTCGGTCACAGCATTTTAAACTGTCTTGATTTCTGGGTCCACGTAGATGCAGTATTTTTTTCATTTTGTAAGGGCTTTTGACACCGTGTGCTTTATGCTCGCTTGTTGGCGAAACTAGCCTCATTAAAATTTGATCCTGTTACCATTAACTGTAGAAGGCAACATTTCCTTGAGCTTGAGGAAGGACGAGGACGGAACAGCAACAAGACAGGACGAGGCTCAGTCTTGTCTTGTTGCTGTTCCGTCCTTGTGCTTCCTCAAGCTCAAGGAAATGTTGCCTTCTACATCTGCACACCAGCTCGCTTGCCTCCTTGTGTTATGTTCACCATTAACTGAATATGCAGTTTCTTGACTAACTGCAACCGTGCCAACAACTCATGAGGAGAACATATGAGCGATCATATCGCCACCACACAGCGTTTGTCACGTCACAATTGCATCACATTTTAAGCTAGTGTGAAGCAAGGCCTTTTGGTGATAGGTCTCGTATAATTACACGCCCCTCCGTTATGTAACAGCACACGGTTCTTCAACCAATGACAGATAAATAAATATATTGCCAAGTAAATTCAGTCAAAAACAACATCGAAGGAGTCAAATCAGTGGTGTGCATTCCTTTCATCCAAGGTGTTTCATACGACATTTGAAAGGCACTGTGCCCAACAGGCATTAAGACTGTGTATATAAAGCTAAGTGCATAGACTGTGATGCAACCTACATTGGCGAGACAGACAAAAGATGTGGGACAAGACTAAAAGAGCACATAAGGGACGTTGCCAGGGCTTCTAATGCTACTCAAATCATGACAGAATTAGTCTACCATTGTTGGCCTAAGGGACATGTATTTAATTTTGATGGTGCGGTAACCTTTGCACATGACTAGCGATGTGGCCTTAGAAAGCTCTTAGAGTCCTGGCTTATCAGACGTGATGCATCAACCTGTAATACAAACCGTGGCCCCTATCGGATGTGTATGACGCCCTCGTAGATAAGTAGGCTGATGTGCTCGTCTTCGGCCTCTGCTGTACCGATAATGTCACCCAGATAGGCGGCAAAACGTTTACGCTCTGTTTTTAATCGTTGTGTTAAGCGGTGTCTGCAGTAAAGGATGTTACATTATGAGACCGTCACCCAGATTTTGGAATATATTTTCAAATAAAGTTGTTGTTTTAAGTAGTAATGACTGGACACAGACTTCCGCCAACGCCCATCTTGGTCTAAACACGATTTAATTAGCAACTAGAGCTAATTGGGACCCCCACATTAATCAGCACCCTCCAGGGCGTCACCACACTAATTGGGGAGAATCTAACTCGTGTCCAGACCAAGCTGTGAGTTGGCGGCAACCTGTGTCCATAAAAAAGAAAAAAAATAGATAGAAATAGAGTGGAGAGAAACAATTTATTCGAAAATCAACGATGTTGTGGCACAGAAACTGCTCCGGAACACCTGAGTGACCAGCGCCCGCCATGTTGCTCGCTGGCGATGGGTAGTTTCAGAGGTCGACGACAGGTGGCCACCTAGCTGTAAGGCATCACACCAGATGGCGCCACCATCATAGCTCTATGCGAGAAAGACAGAGAACAACAAGATACTAGCGCCAGGTAAAAATGGCATCACTGCTACACAAGTCTAGGCATGCCAGAGCGCGTGGAAAAGGTCTAACCGCTACTGCTAAAAATCACGGAGGAAGCAGTACACATTGGGGAAAAGGCTTAGGGGCGACTGGTTAGGCCTAACCACAGCGTCACAACACTACGCAGCTAACACAAGGCGGGAACCGCAAAACGCTAGGCACACAATGCTAAACATGTGACTCCACGAACAAAAGACCGCTACAGGCCACTGCTAAACATGTCTAAACATGCGCGTATGAGGAATATTCGTTACGCCAAACAAGCGAGAAAAGGCTTAACACGAGCGCGGTCAAACAACGCGCAAACATCGGCAAATCACTCACCTTTTCGCTCGCGGCGACGGTGCGCCAGGCACAAACTGAGCAGGCACGGGGACTGCGGAGCGACCGAGCATACGTCTGCACTCTACGATATCCAGCGAGCAAGTGACTGAGGCGCCCCGTCATGGCCGCTATGCATGCGCACGCGCTCCCAGCGCCCGCCACCGGTATCGAACGGTCATCTCCTCGCGGGCGGTTTCGGTTTGGCTCTCTGCTCTTCCTGCTGCGCGCTCGCTCCTACGGGCAACGGGCGGCTTCTCCGTTTCGCTCTCGTTTGTTTGCGCGTGTTTATTTGTATAAAGGCAGCGTGCACTGCGCTCGCATCATCATTCTGACCGATACGTAGAAAACACCATGTGTGGTTTATTCTTCTGCGTTTCTCGTCGACGAAGAAAGACAAAAAACGAAGAACTTTGCGAATTTATTCGCAGCATCATGGAGGAAGCCTTTAAAGTCCACCACCCGGAATGGTTGCAAGCACGTCAAGAAATGTGTCAGGACAATATGAAGACGCTCGGTCGCGTAGCAATATCTTTTCGGGTGAACGTCAATATATATACGCCGCGAAATGATCACCGCCCTGTGGGGGACGTTATCACCGGCACGTGGATGTGACACCCGCTGTGGGACTTATCTTGCTTATCTTGTTTACCTGTGGTGGCAAGGTCGTATTCAGGCAAGGTCACTGGTTCCTATTGGAGGTGTGGCCTCCGGTGAACTTAATAAAAGCAGAGGGAACCATTTTGCCCGGGCTGTTTTGCCGTGGGGGCTCAGGCTGAGCGGTTGGTCTGGCAGTCGGTAGGATGTAATAAACCTTGCTGTCTTCTGGTAAGCTGGGCTTTGTTGAGTGTCTCCCTCGTACACTGGACAGACGGGTATTACCCCGAGTGTGGGATGGCGATCATTTTTCCCACAGCCCTCACCTCATTTTACTCAAAGTACTCTCCACTCTACCCCCTCCGCGCCATCGGGACGTCTTGAGACGTTCTTCTTCGTCCGACATGAAACACCTCTCCAAAATTTGCCTCAATGTATTGAACGGAAAGGTGGCTCTAGCTCCAGACACGTTCGTGCATTTGAAAAAGCACAAACGCTTCTTACGTCAGCTCGCCTACAAAAAGATTCACAAGAATCCGCAACGTTTGAAGCGCTATCTGTCTCAGCAGCGAGGGCAGGGCGTTCTTTCGTCGGTGGTTCCTCTCCTACTTTCCGCCGCGTTGAATCTCTTCGCCAATGGCCAAGACAATTGAAGTGACCACCTCCACCGGAAACATTCTTTCCTCGAAGGAGAGTGACGATGTCAAAGTGAAACTCATACTGCAAGCACTGTATCGCATTCTCAAGTGGTACAAATTCGATCCCTACGACAATAAAAACAAGGCGTCCGACGCTACAAATGACTTTGCCTATTCGCTCCTCTCTCCAGAGGTGGACGAAGAGGAAGCGGGAAGGGTCGTCTCGGAATTAAAGAAGGTTCTTTCCTGGGATCGCGAGGGTTGTATCTCCGTGTCGGGCAAGCCCATCAGGCACTCCTCCGTTTACGAACTCGTCAATTATTTGTTGCAGCGTAAGACAGAAAAGAAACCTTCGTGGTTCCCCAAAGTCTCGAAACTATTGCGCCTGACTTCTCTGCCCAAATCTCGCGAGCCTCAACAGCAGCAGCAGCAGCAGCAAGCCTCCATTGCGTGGACGACTTATGGAGGGATATGAGAAACCAGAGGGTGGTTTGGGGGAAGTGGACCGCTATAGGAAAGCGAGTCACATGAGCAAAAACAAGGCTCTCGCCATTCTCAGAAAGCTGGACGCCTACATGCTACACCATCCGGTGAGAAGAAAGTTTAATAGGAGGCGCAGCATCGCGCTCAAGATCAACGACGTGTGGCAAATGGATCTCGCTGACTTTTCAAAATACAAAAGGTTCAACGGTGGCTACCGCTACATTCTAGGTCGCGATCGATTCCCTCTCCCGCTTTCTGCGCACCCTCCCGCTAAAGACGAAGCGCCCCGCCGAAATGAAAAGGGCCATGATAAGACTTTTTCGGGGAGGTAACGCGCCTACACACATCTTTTGCGACAGAGGAGGGGAATTCTACAACAAGATCGTCAAGGAGTACCTGTCACGAAAGAAGGTTCACATGTATTCCACCTTCTCTCCCGTAATCAAGGCATTGCACGCGGAACGGGTCATACACACTTTACGCGACAGAATATTCCGCTATTTTAGAGTAACCGGAAAATACCACTTCGTTTCCGTGCTTCCCAAGATAGTGCACGACTACAACACTAAACACAGGACGTTGGGCATCAGCCCGTCTGAAGTCACGCCTTAAAACGAATTGGAGCTGTTCAATAAGATAAATGAGAAGCCCATCATACCCTCCGTAAAAAAGAAGCTCAAAGTGGGGGATAAAGTAAGTGTCCTACTACACAGAAAAGGTTTTCAAAAGAGCTCAGAAGGGAGTTGGTCACCTCAGATTTTCACCGTCTCCCGCCTGAGAGACACCTCCCCTCCCGTAGTGCATCTGGAAGATTACCGGGCTAAGGAAGTGGACGGATCTTTCTACCCCGAGGAGGTACTCGTCGTAACCTGAGACGCCATTCAGCCTTGGATGGTAACGAAAGTGCTGAGAAAGAAGAAAGTGAATGGTCAGAGCTTCTCCTTGGTTCACTGGTTCAGTTACAACAAAGAACACGACAGTTGGGTTCCGAGCAGCGACGTGGTCAAGATTGGGAAATAACGTCAGACATCTACGTCCACCTCCTGTCGAACACCAGCATGGATAAGTTTCCGTCGAATAAACTCAACGCCTTCACGGTAGCTTTCGACAACCCGCTTCAGCTCTCAAATCGCTATAAAGTCAGTCTGATGGATCTCAGCATAAGCAACGATTTTTTAAATATCGGATACGAAAGGCAAGATCCGAAAATCAAGCTTTCTTTCGACGACACGGTCGAAGCCGGGAGAACTCTTCGTGTCACCTCGGATCTCGAGAGGGATTTGGGAAAAGCCATTTCGGAATTTAACGTTTCTTTCGCATGCAATAAATCGCGATACGACTTCGTCTTACCCATAGACGTGAAGGCCGTGGAATTGGACCCTCGGCTCGCGCAGGCGCTCGACTCTTCGCTAGCATTGCGCGAAGCAGATCGTGCGGTGAAACCTCCCAAATTGAGCGAACGCGAAGCCACCTCCTTCTTATTGGAGCACGCCGCACCCGTCGCTTTCGGCGACGTCACTTTGAATTCGGAAACCACGTCCCTACGTAACACACTCAACAAGTATTTCCAGACGTACAAGCTGGACGCCTCGCTAGAATTCGCGGATAAGGTCTATTCTCTGAGAACGACAAAAGGGTTGCACATACCGGAACCCTTTGTCAAGCTGCTACATCTCACACCCGTCGAGGGACACGGAGAAACGCTATATGTCTCTCTTCCCGTAGCGCGCCAATTTTCTTTCACGATCAAGACGAAAATCCCTCGATTTTTGCAAGTACATCTGCCTCCCGGCTATTATGCAATGCCGCAAGCACTCCTGGATGCGATTAACCAGCGTGTAGGCGAACGCGTGCGCTTCAGCTTCGACGGAACCGAACAGAAATGTAAAATTCGGCTTTCTGAGGGCACCACCACCCTAAGACTTTCCGAGTACCTGGCCGTGCTTTTGGGCTTCGAATCGCGTGCCCTGTTCACGGGGGAGGAGGATGCCACGAGCTCCGTCGAGGTACTCCTGGAACCCCCGTTTCACATCGTAATCGTCTACATGAATATCATGGAACCCACGTACGTGGGGAGCGGGAAAAAGCCGATATGAAAAATACGGCCCTTTTATTACGAGAAAGACAAGCACGTCGTCACCTACACGTTAGATAACATCCAGTATTTTAACCTGTCTCAATTCGAAATTCCCTTGGTGACGATCGTTTTCGTGGAAGAAACGGGAAGACGTTTACCGTTGCGGTCCAAAGGTAGAACCAATTTAACGTTGCATTTCAGATATGTACCGTAATTCCCCCAAAATAATTCCCGTGTACACGGGACCCCTTTTCCAACGAGGGGGCGGTGTGTTGAGCAACACATCAAAGTTTATCGTTCCCATCTGGCAACAAAAAAAAAAAACGATTGCCAAGAGAACATTGAAGCGCTTGGCGCGGAATTTGGCCGACGGCGAAGGAATATTGCGTGCAGTAAAAAAGACGGCCATAGCAACGGGGAGAGACGTGCTGGATTTCATGGGGGGCTCTGGAAACAACAATAGAAAGAAACGTCGCAAAAGACAACAGAAGGTGCCGACACACGACGCACCTGCAGATATCTTTGGTATGTCGTGAAGGTCACACATGCGCTGTGCGATCCGTCCATCATGACGTCAACGAAAGACAAAAAACGGTCGCAACGGTCGCCGTTCTGTCTGACGAGTGACGTGATGATATTCGAACCCCCTTCCATTCAATACGGCGTGGAAGATACTTTGTAGCAACTCTTTTATCCGGTCAACGGGGTAAATAATACAGTGGTCGAATTATCTATTAAAAATTTGGAAAGGGCACACTTGGACCTCTACGGTAGGTTCGTGTCCTTGACCGCGTACATTGTTCGTGATGACGGGGAAGAAATGGACGAGAAAGATGTCATTTTCCCAATAAACCATCTGTTGAGTGGCATGTTTAAGACGGTCACCATTTCTGCGAACAACAATCTTGTCAGTTCCAATGAGTTGTACGCCTACAGGAGTATTTTGGACGTCGTGCTTCATTCCGCGCCCCTTGCTCAAGAAACCGTGCACGCGGCTGGACTCTTTGTTGAAGACAACAAACATTTAAAGAACGATTACGACGTCTCGTCTCACGGTCCGAAACAACGTTACGAAGCGACGAAGGGCGGAAAATACTTGAACCTGGTCGGTCAGGGCAATACCGACCTGTTTGAACAGCCGCGCCTGATGGTACCTGCCGTCGAAATTCGCGTCGTTTTACTGTTAAACAACGACGAATTTAAACTCATATCGGCCCCCAGCGACAAGAAAACGTACAATTATGAGGTGGACATTAAAGAAATGATGTTACAGTTGAAAAATGTGACGCTTGCACCTTCGCTGTTTTTGGAATACGAGCTGCGGCTTCAGACCACGCCGGCCATCTACGTGTTACGCGGATTGAAAACCAAAGTGCGGAGTTTGAGTGGTGGGAGCTTGGACGCTCACTTTGAAACTGTTAACCCCGAAAGGGTGCCTTCCAAATTATGCGTCGCCCTGCTCGCCACGACACTTTCTAGGCGACATCCAATCGAACCCCTACAATTCCGCCATTACGACCTGTCTCATTCGATGCTCTCCATGGACGGGCAGCAAGTGCGAGCCGAGTACGACTTTACGAACGACCTCGTCAAAATTCCCTACTTTAACTTCTTGCAAGAACTGGGTGAAAAACATTTCAAGTACAGCTACGACCGATTTAAAATGAACGGGTTCCTTCTCTACTTGAACTTGGACGTGGACAAGTGTTCTTCTCCTTCGCATTTGAACGAGTGGCGAAAAGGAAACGTTCGCCTGCAATTACGCTTCGCTAAAGCCCTTCCACACGTGGTCACCGTCCTCTTGATTTCCGAGTGTTCCAAGCTCATGTGCGTTGACAAGAACCGTACTGTCACCTTCCCATAGAACAAATGTACGAGAGCAAAATCTTGGAACTCATGTCCCTGAACCCCCTCGCTTCCTCCATGCTGAGAGGCATTTGCGCTTCCGACGAAGCCTTCATCTTACGCAAGACCGGCTATTTATTCATCAATACGGAAGAGCGAAGAAAGCGCGGGCAGCACTGGGTGCTCTACCTGAAAAACTACAACTGGACTGCCGTGTTTTTCGACAGTTACGGACTTCCCCCCATCGAAGCAAACCTTCGAAGGACTTTACCCGTGGACGAGTATAACGACAAGTGTATTCAATCGCCTTTTTCGCCTTACTGTTGGCATTTTTGTATCTACGTATCCACGTGCATGTCGAAACGCTACAGCTTGAAAAATTGTGTATCCATGTTTTCATGTAACCTCGAAGAGAATGACGAAACAATAAAACGTCTCCTCGTGAGCGAACTCGCTTCGTAAAATGTTCTGTTTATATTGTCACGACATACACAAGACGCTTGCGAGACTATCTTCCAACGTGCTGACCCGACGCTCGTCGCCGGTCACCGTGACGTCGAGGGATGTGTGGAGAAGCCAGTAGCGGCGGACGATGGGTCGGTTGAAACCCGCATTGATGAGACACAGGTCAACTGCCTCTCTTCGTCTATACTTTTCCAACAGCTCGAGCGTGTAATCTATGAAGCACTTCATTTTCTTTGTAATCTTCCCACTGGCGGTGAACAGACGTGTGGGCGTGTGGTGAAGAAAGGCAGGCAGCAAAGTAGGAAGCCACAATTTATTGGGGCAGCGCGATCAATGGCTGCCAGAGGATTAAAGTGACTGGCACAGAATGCCAGGGAAGCACATGTCGCGCGGCGCGCAGCGGTGGTAACTTAGTCTTCGTCGGCTGCCACAAGGCCCCCCCTGCTAGAGACAGACAAGGGCTGTCCGACCAGTGCACCCGTTTAGGAGAGGGGGCAGGCGGAGCGAATGTGGAGGTTGGCGACGTGGGTGTAGGTTCCGTGGTGGGTCGTCGGAGTCGTCTTCTGAAGCTGAGGAGGCCGCAATGGTAGGGCACTCCACAAAGGCAGGCTTGATTCGATCAGCGGATACGGTTTCGGGCTTTCCCCGGATGAAAATGCGGAAAGTCTTCTCGCCCCTGCTGAGGATGGTGTGCGGCCCTGAATATGGAGGCGTGAGCGCCCAACGGACGGCGTCTGTGCGGAGAAAGACGTGTGTCACTGTTGCGAGCTCTTGCGGGATGTGGACCTTGCGGGAGGAGTCCGTACGGGTGTGGGTCGGCCGAAGGGAGGCAAAGAAACGTTGGAGGCGCTGGAGGTACTCCGCGGGGGCGGGCGGGTATTGTGGAGGGACGGAGAAAGCCAGGGAGCCGAAGAGCAGACCCGTACACTTGTTCGGCGGAGCTGCAGCCGAGGTCGGGCTTCAGGGTGGCACGGATGCCCAGGAGCACCAGGGGTAAGTGGTTAACCCAATGGTCACGTTCCTCGCGAGCCATGAGCGCGGTCTTGAGGTGTAGGTGAAGGCGCTCGACGAGGCCGTTTGATGCAGGATGGTATGAAGTGGTGCGGAACCTGGTGGTGCCGAGCAGCTTTGTGAAGGCGTTGAAGAGGGTGCTCTCAAACTGACGCCCTCTGTCAGTGGTGACCTGGGATGGGACGCCGAAACCGGACACCCAGGATGATAGGAAGGCCGAAGCTACGGTTTCGGCTTACATGTCCGCCATGGGCGTAGCTTCGGGCCAACTGCTGTACCTGTCCCCAGCAGTGAGTAGGTAACAGTACCCGGACGATGGAGGAGGGGGCCCGACGATATCCAGGTGAACATGGTCGAAGTGGATGTCGGGTATGTCGAACTTGCCAATGGGTGTGAAAGTATGACGGTGGACCTTTGAGCGCTGGCACGATTGCCAGGTGCGAACCCAGTCGCGGACGTCACGGTTCATCGATGGCCAGACGAAACGGTCTGCGAAAAGTCAGTGGGTTGCGCGTATCCCAGGGTGGTGCCAGATCGTGCATGGAGGCGAAGATGGGACGCCTTAATGCGGCAGGAACGAAAGGCCTTGGGCGTGAAGTTGATAGGTCGCAGCAGGTGGTAACGGCTCGCCCGGCACAGGAAAATCCTGGAGGTGGAGGGAGGTGTTTTGACTGAGGCGTAGCTGCTTCAGCTCGTCGTCGTCAGCCTGGGCTGCGGCGAGGGCAGCGTGAGACACGGGTTGGGAGACGGCAGACAGGGACGGGAATCGGCTAAGAGCATCGGCAGGGCTGTTCAGGGTGCCTTTAACGTGCTGAATATCGGCACACATCTCTGCAAGGAAGGCCAGTTGCCGAATTTCCCTGGGAGAGTGGCGACTGCTGGCAGAGCGGAAGGCATACGTGAGGGCCTTATGGTCAGTGAAGATAGTGAACGATCGACCATCCAGGAAATGCCGAAAGTGCTTCACGGCAAGGTACGCGGCCAGCAGCTCTCGTCTGAAAGTGCTGTACCGTTGTTCGGGAGGTTTGAGGGCTTTGGAAAAGAAAGCGATCGGGCGCCAGGAGTCTCCAATCCGTTGCTGGAGGACTGCACCAGCAGCTGTTCCTGACGCATCCGCCATCAGTGAGGTGGGGGCATCGTGCTTCGGGTGGAACAAAAGGGTGCACGCCGCAAGATCGGCCTCGATCTTGGCAAAGGGTTCATCGGCTTCGGCATTCCAGGAGAAAGCTCGTGATTGTACTTTCGTCTTGGCCAGGAGAAATTCCAGCGGGCGGAGGGTGGCGGCGCAGTGCGGAAGGAAGCGCCGATAAAAATTAATCAGACCCAGAAATCGGCGGAGCTGTCGGATGGATGTAGGCTTCGGATAATGTGTGGTGGCATCGACCTTGTTGGCGAGTGGTGCGATGCCGGCGGGAGAGACTGTGTGGCCGAGGAACTCGATGGATGAGACGCAGAATTCGCATTTCTGGAGGTTCACGACGATGCCGTGGGACTCGAGGCGCGCGAAAAGCTGTCGAAGGTGTTGAACGTGCTCTTCCGAACTCGTGCTCGCAACCAGTAAATCATCCATGTAGGCGAACAGGAATGGGAGGCCTCGGACGACGGGAATCAATGAACCTTTGAAAGGTTTGAGCCGCGTTGCGGAGTCCGAGGGGCATACGCGGGAACTCGAATAGACCGAAGGGGGTTGTTATAGCGGTCTTCCGGATATCTTCGGTTGCGACGGTGATTTGGTGGTATGCCTTCATGAGGTCGATCTTGCTGTAAAGGTGCGTGCCGTGCAAATTCACCGTGAAATCCTGCAACCGGGGGAAGGAATATCGGTCGGGCACGGTGACGACATTTAGGGCACGGTAGTCCCCGCACGGCTGCCAGTCGCCGGTCTTTTTGGGACGGGCGCGGGAGAAGATGGGTGGTCCTGTCGTTTCGATGTGGTGAACAACATCATGGATAACGGGTCGGTTCCAGTCGGGTGGTTGCGTGAGAGATGGAAATTCCTTAATGACGGCAGCGTAAGGAGAGGATAAAGCAGAAATGGGCATGCCTTGTTCACAGGAGACGGCGTCGACGGAAAGGGCTTGGACAGACAGATGGGTGCAGGTGTCGACCAAACGCTTGCGAGCAACGTCCACAGCGAGATTGAAGCGGTGAAGAAAATCCGCGCCCAGGATGGCCTGCGTGACGCCACCAACGAGGAACAGCCACTGAAAATTTCGACGGAGGCCGAGGTTCAGCGTGGCGGACTGCTGTCGGAAGACTGGTATGCCGGTGTCGTTGACAGCGGTGAGGTGGAAAAGTGGAGGCCTGCGGCGGTCCGCGGGAGAGGCAGGGTGTACGCTCATGTCGGCGCCGGTGTCGACGAGAAACCGGGCACGGGACACCCTGTCAACGACGTAGAAGAGGCGGCTTCTCCCCGTGGTGGAGACGGTCGCAGCCATTACCGGTCTCCGGTCGCGTTTCCCTGCCAGGTACAGAGCCTCGTGCAGCGGCGGGCTTCGGTACCAAAGCGCTGGTGGTACCAGCATGGTCCGATAGGCGGGTCTTCGGCAGTACGTCGAGGTGAACGCCTGCGGCTGGATGAACGGGAGCCGAAACGTCGTGGACTGCGATGGCGCGGTCGAGGGCTGTGCGGCGCAACTGCGGACGCCACCATAGCAGAGAGGCGCTCGAAATCCTCGCGGAGCTGGACAATGGGGTCTGCGGGCGGCAGTGCAGGAGGTGGACAGGCCTGAGGGTGTGGACGGATGGGAGGATTTGTGATTGTCGCAGGTGGAATTGCAGAGATGGAATGGGGGGCAACCTCCATCACTTTGTGGGCCAGGAGTGCCAATTCCGGAAGCGAGAGTGTCGAAGCGGACGTAAGGATCATCTGGACCGTTGGTGGGAGTCGTTGTAGGAACAGCTGCTTCAGGAAGCTTGCATCGAATGTCACTGCTCGCTCTCCGAGAAGGTTCTGCATGTGACTCGGGAGTTCTGTCGGTCGGCGGTCGCCCAGATCTTCGCTGACAAAGGCTCCTGGAAGCGCTTTTGCTCGGAGGCGGTGGTCTGTTCGAGCAAGGCAGCCTTGAGAGCGTCGTACGGGTTTGGGGCGGGGGGCGCGGTGAGAACTGGGCGGCAATTTCCTGGGGCAGGACGCTCACCACATGCCGAAACTTGGCCAGCTGGGAGGTGATGCAGCTTAATGGAAACTGGCATTCGACTTATAAGAACCACACGGTGGGGTTGTGGCTCCAGAAAAGTGGTAAGCGAATGGCGTAGTGATGGATCGACGATGCTGTAGCACCTTCGTTGGGAGGCTCAGTGGGAGGCGCTGGGCCTGCTGATGCATCGGTGGAGGGAACGTGCGCCATGGAACGCTGCAAGTACCGGGTCACCAAAAACTGTGGGCGTGTGGTGAAGAAACGCAGGCAGCAAAGTAGGAAGCCACAATTTATTGGGGCAGCGCGATCACTGGCTGCCAGAGGACTAAACTGACTGGCACAGAATGCCAGGGAAGTGCATGTCGCGCGGCGCGCAGCGATGGCAACTTAGTTTTCGTCGGCTGCCACAGACGTAAGGACATCGTCTTGAGAATCGAGCGAAAGTCACCCTGTATGTAATGTCAGTATGACCCCATCGATGCCATGCTCGTGACTGTAGAAAGAGAGCACGAAGCTAGAATAGAGAATCTCGGTAACAGCCCAGTCGTCCTTTCAGACGACGACGACGACAATAGAGCCAGTAGTCCACCTTTCGTAATACCTGAAACGGACGACGCCGAACCCCTAGATTGACACGACAATGCAGACAAGCTGCTCATGTGGGAAGGGGATCAGTCGTATGCAGATTTAATTCCTCTGTGAGATGTGGGGCGTGGATGGGAGAACGTGAAGGCGTAGCTGAGAACTTCAAGGTTTATTCGAGCGGCTTCTTACCGCGAATCAGTAAAGAAAATGGAAGTCCGAAGACTCACTCAGGTACATTACATGGCGGGGAAAGTTCAGAGTACTTGACAAGAGAATGACAACCCGCGTCCGCCAGCAGTGACGGCGCCGAAACACACATGTCTCCGGTCGGCGCGAGACAGCAATATCAACAAGAAGATCAGGCATGGCATTCTGGCAGTTCCAGCGGATAAATGGCTAGGTGGCGCTAGTTGTAGGACAGGAATTCCTCACACCTCTGTCTGGTAGGGCTAGAGATGAATCACCAGATGTAAGCCCAGAATTTTGAAACGAAGGTTAGCCTGTCCAGAATCGTAGAATCGTTGAATTACGAGAACACGTCGTAGGGAATCATCCCTCCGTCATGGAGAGACGATTCCTTCCTTTTTTGTCACAGATGAGGCATTTGACGAAACGGCTACTAGGTACATGCTTCTCTGTTTCCCGCACGACGACAACGTCGACGATTTGCGACTCTATCTACCGAGCATTGCTCCAGTAATCACGCGCGTCCTCGAAGCTTATCCCATGCCTTTCAAATTTTGTCTGTGCTCGAAGGCGCTCATGATTAAGGACGGAGCCGACGGGTTGACTTCTCATCTCCTTCAACCTTTACATGAACCTTTACATGAGAGTGGTTCATAACCACCAAGAAATCGAAGGCGGGATAAATGTTGCTATCGCAGAATCGCAACGCATAGAAAACTATTTGAGAGAAGGGTCTGGTTTCACCTCGAACGACGTCGAATGTGTCGACTTAAAACTAACGCGTTTGAAACCGAAGCAGATTGGGTGCACGATCGAGCTTCCAGAAATGTTGAAAAGAAAAACAAGGACTCTCACAAAAGTCAAACTTCCGCCGAATCACGAAAACGAGTGTTTCAAGTATAGCGTGCTGGCACTCTTGCATCCGTTGAGGAACAAACCAAATGATTATGCTAGATACCGCAAATACATGAATCCTTCGAATCCGGAGACGCGCGTAACGTACTGGCCACCCTGCTTCCCAGTCACTTACGAAGACATTACCCTGTGGGAGAGAAAAAACAAAATCTCCATGTACATCTACGTGTTCGACGAGCAGACGAGTCCGATATCTACCGGACGGGTTCCCTACATGCTCCATAAAGATGAAGTCCATCTGCTCGAGGTTAGGCAGCATTTCTATGGCACTAAAAAATTTAGCACTTTCATGGGACGAAGTGACTATTTTTATTGCGAGAAATGCACGTCCGGTTACGGGACGAGAGAGGCATTGCAGCAGCACGAACGTCTGTGTCGAGACGTAAACGAAGTGGTTCTCGAAATGCCAAAAGCGGAGGAGAGCGTCTCCTTCAACAAGATACAGTACACGTATCCCTACCCTTATTTCGCGGTATTAGACACGGAGAGCGTCTTGGAAAAGTATGCTCCCGTTAAAGGGACGGTCTCGTACAGCCGGGGCGATTCCGAAACTTTGCCAAAACTATCTTCACGAGTACTGTACACATACAACCGTCAAAGTTTCATTAAGAATAACCAAGTCGTTTTCGAGGAATTTGTCGAAACGTGCCGTAATAGCAGACGACGGAACATGCGCTTCACTCTCATGCAGCGTCGCATGACGTCGGCCTGCGGGTACGTCGTCGATGCCATGGCCATCGGAACCTGCAGAAGGACCTTGGATTGAATCATCCCCTTGCTCTCGAAATGGGGACACTCAGACATATATCTCCGCGAGCGGAGTATGTAGCCCGTGCATTGACTGTGGGGTCTCCGATAATGTAGCACATAATCGGATACATGGAAGCTAAGTCACGTGTTTTCTTTCCCTGAGTATTTAATGCGTTTTTTAAACAAACAAGCTCGCCTTCTCCATGTACGTCGTCAGCGACACTTCATTTCGAAACATGATCAGTGTGCAACGGGGAGTGTAATGAAAGTGCGCGTAATATATTTTTGGTCAGAGCTGTAATGCGACCGCGCGCGCCGATGGCCGGCGACTTCAGATATGTGATTGTGAGTGGGGTTGTTCTGCGACTTTTAACTTGTCTCTGAAGGTTAACATAGTTGTTCTAAACCACCATGTGGGCCACTTCTTAGAATGTGCGTTTTTCGTCTGAGAACTGAAAGAAAATGTACAAGAGTTGCCGCGGTCCCCAGTCACTTCTGAAAGTCGTCTGCTGACGCAGGTGCACTAGCGCGCGCAAGAGCAGACGACTTCTTTATCCAATCACGGACTTTCCCGCAGGGCGACGTAGCAGTTCGGGTTGTTGCCAACACAGATCGCGGCATGCTCTGCAATCTTTATCAATTTAATTCGGTTATTTAATAACCGTGACTGACGTGCTTTGTCGGGTAAATTTGCGGTATCCCATTTTCAACAAAGGGCAATCGAACGATACACTTTATGAGAGGGGCAGGGGGTACGAGACCGTCCCTTTAAGGACGCCGTGAGTGTCCACAGGATGAGCTCGTACTGCATCGTTGTAGTGAGAAGTTGGGACGGAAAAATACTAGGCCTAGATGGCTATTTGGGACCCAACGCTGCAGAGAAATGCTTGCTCTCGCTCAAGAGATTTAGCGATCAAATCGATAGGTTGAAAAGCTGTCTCACGCCGTTGGTCATGAGTATTGAAGACCACTTTCGACACGCGAGTGCAACGCACTGCGAATTTTGTGTAATCAAATTTAACCGAGATACACGGAAGGTGTCGCATCACGATCACACCCGCTTCATAGAGCCCGGTTCTTCGAATTTTGTCGCGACGCTGTGTGATACGTGTAACCTTAGGTGTCGGAACACCAAATAACTCGTCGTGTGCGTGCACACGCTGCAGTACGATTTGAGCTCCCTTCTCGGCCACATGCACGTTCTAAATCTGGGTGAACCGTGGATCTTAGCTTCGAGCTCGAAAAAGATAAGAGGGTTCAACATTGGCGATCTCCATTTCCGCGATACCACGCAGTTTTTCAAGCTGTCCTTGTCTAACCTGGTGGAAACCCTCCTCGCCAGCGGCGGCGAGAGCGCGTTTCATTGTACCCGTGAAATGTTTGGTGACCGTTTCCGGCGCCTCCTCAGGAAGGGCATTTACCCGTACACCTTCGTCGACAGTTTCGAAGCGTACAATTTGGCCGCACTACCGCCAAAGGAAGCTTTCAAGAGTGACCTGAACGACCAAGAGATCACGGACGAGGACTATCAGTACGCCCTCGAGATTTTCGAATTGTTCGAATGTAAGAATCTCGGCAGTTACACGCGTGTCCACGTCACGATCGACGCCTGTCAGCTCTGCGACGTCGTACTGTATATCAGGAAGATTGCGCTAGAGACGGATGGGATGGATATCCTACGTGTCATGTCCCTCGCCAGTTACACGTAGAGCAGCGCTCTGAAGCCCACCAAAGTCAAAGTCGAGCTCATGAGGCATCGCGAGATGTACGAAACAAACGAGAAGGGAATCAGGGGAGGCATTTGTAACAGCTTCCACAGATACTGTCGGGCTAATCACGAGGGGTGTGACGATTACGATCCCCAGCAAGAAAAGACTTTTATCCAGTACCTCGACGTGAACAGTCTGTACCCGTACGTGATGACTTTCCATCTCCCGACAGGTGGAGCGACATCGATTTTCTCAACATTCCTCACGATTCGGAAGTGGGTTACGTCTACGTGGTAGACTTGTCATATCCCGAAGAACTGCGTGCTCTCGCCAGGAATTTTCCCCTAGCGCCCGAACACAGGTGCGTGGACGAGAACGAACTCTCCCCCTACCAGCGACACCTGAAAGATGCCTTGGCGCTCAATGCCCCTCCCACAAAGAAACTCTTGCTGACGTGCTACGACAAAGAACGCTACGTTGTTCATTATGCATTGCTCGCTCTGTACGTGAGGTTGGGCACGTGTTCACAGCATCCTCTTGTTCCGCCAAGACAACTTTTTGCGAACCTTCGGCCAGAGAAACATCGGGTTGAGGAATGCTGCGACCACGAAATTCGAGCGACTTCTGTACAAAACCATGTCGAACAGTACGTTCGGTAAGTCGATACAAAATGTGAGACGCATGAAAAGGTATGCTATAGCCTACGACAAAGAAAGCGCGCTCCGAAAAGCTAGCGCCGTCGACAGTCAGCATTTTCACATTCTGAGTGACAAGTGCATCTTGTACGAGATGAAACAACGCTGCATCAAATCCACGCGCCCCCTTTACGTGGGCTTTGCCATTCTAGAGATATCCAAAGTCCGAATGTACAGCTTCATCTACGAGTCGCTCTTTTGTCGCTCGACGTGTCCAGTGCAATTGATCTATAGCGATACGGACAGCATAATTTTTTTCTCTCACGTGTGAAAACCTGGAAGAGCAGCTGATGAAAATTAAGGACGACTTAGATCTGTCCTCCTATCCAGCGGACCACCCACTTTTCAACGACGAGCACGCGAATCAGATTGGGCACTTCAAAGACGAGACGGGAGGTGGAGTTATTCAGGAAGTCATAGCCATATGAGCCAAAATGTACAGCATTCTCTTGGCTGGGACACACAAACAGATCACGAGAGCAAACGGAGTTAAAAAAGACGTGGTGAGGAAAAATTTATTGCACGAAGTGTACCGGGATTCTCTGTTCAATGAAAAGACAGTCTCTCAGAAGCAGTGCACCATCCAGAGTATAAAGCAAACAATGTACACCATTTCGAGACTCAAGAAGAGCTTGGTCCCCTACGACGACAAACGCTATCTCGTGGATGCCGCACACGCCTTCCTTTATGGAAGCTGCGAATACGGTAAGCTTTGCTGGTGTTTTGACACGTATCGCATTACGATAGTACTCCCTCTTTGTGCAGCATCGGAAAGCCCGTAAGAGAGCCCTAGACCGTCGTCGTCAGGGATCGAGTGACCGTGGAACAAAGAGCAAGCCCTTCCTGCACGCACATATAATCGAGACATGCTCTCTCTCTCGCAGACAGGAGAAGCACGGGTCATCGTGGCAGTGTGGTAGCGGAATGGGTATATGAAAAGAATGACCATTCCATTATCGTGTTGGTACCGTGACCCGCGCAATGACGACGTTGCGATGAAGATTCCCCATACCCTTTCTGTTGAGGCAGGTCAGGGAGGGTGCAGGCATCTATCGACAAACTCCTTTGTATGAATTCAATAAAGATGTTTCAGTGAAAAAACACAGTCTCGTCAAAGTTATTGGGACTGTTTAATGCGTTGCATTTCGATAACCAAATGGTATTTCAATAAATCAGTGACAAAGTTCACGATGTAGACTGCTTGCAAATGTCACTGCTTCCACAGGGAGTACTTAATATGAGCAATGGCACGAGCGAGAAGGTCCACGATGTCTGCAGCAACGTAGTTGAATTCGGCATTGGCCAAGCTCACAAATTCGCTCATCAGTCCCAGGGGTCCCTCCGGAACCATTATACAGACGTTTTTGTAACGGGTGTAGATCCGACGCACCATCTCCTGCAGCGGGCCCGGAGAGATCTCTTTTATATTGCCAAAGCCTGCCATGTCTATCACGTAGCGAAAAGCAGTGATGACGAGCTCGTTGCGGGGACTTTCATTGTTGAAGCATTCATTCTCCACTTCTTCCCAAGAAGCGTCGCTGCGAGAACAATTTTGTAGCGAGTGGTAGCTGAACATTTTCACGTATTGATGACATGAGCGCAGTGCCCGCTGCCTTGATACAAATAAACGCGCGCAAAGAAACCAGAGTGAAACTGAAACGGAGAAGCCACCCGTTGCCACTAGGAGCGCGCACGCAGCGGGAGGAGCAGAGAGCGAAACCGAAACCGCCCGCGAGGAGATGACCGCTGGATACCGGTGGCGGGCGCACAGGGCGCTAGGAGCGCGGGCGCGCATGCGTAGCGGTCAGGATGGGGCGCCCCAGTCACTTGCTTGCTGGATCTCGTGGAGTGCAGACGTGCACTCGGTCGCTCCGCAGTCCCCGCGCTGGCTCAATTTGTGCCTGGCTGTCATGGGGCTGTCGTGTTGTGACGCTGTGGTTAGGCCTAACCGGTCGCCCCTAAGCCTTTTCCCCGATGTCTACTGTTTTCTCCGTGCTGTTTAGCAGTAGCGGTTAGACCTTTTCCACGCGCTCTGATATGACTAGACTTGTTTAGTAGTGATGCCATTTTACCTGGCGCTAGTATCTTGTTGTTCTCTGTCTTTCTCGCATAGAGCTATGATGGTGGCGCCATCTGGTGTGATGCCTTGCAACTAGGTAGCTACCTGTCATCGATCACTGCAACTACCCGTTGCCAGCGAGCAACATGGCGGGCGCTGGTCACTCGGGCGTTCCGGAGCGGTTCCTTCACCACGACATCGTTGATTTTCGAATAAATTGTTTCTCTGCACTCTATTTCTATCTATTTTTTTCTTTTTTATAGACACAGATTGCCGCCAACTCACAGCTTGGTCTGGACACGAGTTAGATGCTCCCCAATTAGTGTGGTGACACCCTAGAGGGTGCTGATTAATGGAGGGGTCCCAATTAGCTCTAATTGCTAATTAAATCGTGTTTAGACCAAGATGTGCATTGGCGGCAGTCTGTGTCCAGTCATTACTACTGTTTTACAAAGCTCATTACATTGTAGAGATCAATCTGATTTGCAAAGGCAATCTGATTTATGTTACATGAAGAACTGAAGGGCCAATTTCGAAAGTAAAGGCAATCTGATTTATGTTCCTGCCAACATGGCACAGCGTATGCACGAGATAGCTTCATTTCAGAAGCCTGAGAACACTCAAAGCAATTAGTGTGCTAGCATTACATATTGTGTGCAGCATTACATATTTGCTTTTGCTATGGAAAGTAAGAAGAGTGGATATAAAGACAGTTACAACCTGTTTCCACAAAAGACACTCAGATTCATTAGGAATTTCCTGCAAGACAGCTAAGGCTTTTCCAGATTACTAGAACATGGGTAGCTGATTGTAGATAACAAGAACTCATCCACCAGAGGTGGGTCATTCCACGCCAAATGATCCAAAGGTCCTGCTCGACCCCCCGCACTTCTGGACGAAAAAATGATCGTGGATACCCTGTGGTATTAATAGACATTTCCCAAAGTTTTACTGGGAAATATTGAGCCCCTGTCATTTTACACGGAGTCAAAATTTTTCGGTAAGCACCGAAACCATAGTATACTTGAAATAATCCTGCGGGTGCATCGCTCGCGTTACACGCATAATTATGGTGCTGAAACAGACGACTGGGTTCGGAAAATGCGCTTAAGGAGGTATTTTTGGGAAATTTCAACTTTTAGTACCCTAAAACGCCCCGGCTATCGGCGCTTTTTCTTGCGACTTTGCGTTTTTTTAGTATACTTTCCATAACACTGGAATCCTTGGAAACCTTGTGGCCGTTCACGAGGACCCATTCTACAAGCCTGCTGGTTTTCAAAGCCGTCAATGCAGTAGTTTTTGCCATAGTACACCTTAAACCTGCCGATTTTCGCAAAGTTTGACGTGTTTATGGCCATTTTTGAAAAGGAAGCGGCCGCCATGTAACAGTCATTTGGTATACATTAGGTAAAGGAAACCCTCGGCCAAAACATATAAAAAACTGAAGAGGTACTTTTTGATAAGGGCGAGAAAATATTTTTTTCGCCGAACATACTACGCGGAGGCGCACGCACTCTCCGGTGGAGGGAAAGCGGTGGTTAGCAACGCGGGCCAGGTGCGCTACAACGCGACAGCTCAGATACGCCGCTGCTTGTCGCACGATGCCAAAAACGGTAATTTGGACTTGTGGGCACCGGTCTAGTGCATGCACAAGCTACTGCCAATGTCGCAACAGGTAAGGAAACTGCCTCCTCCAGTACAGCAACGCGAGTGGATACTTTGCATGACAAACCCGACCGAAGCGTATAGCCGCGTGAAAGCATTTTTGCTTACACCTTTATCTTATCATTTTCATACGAGTTGTACAAAATCAAAACGTATGCAACGCAAATAAATGGCCCTACTCAGCACACTAGCGCGGTGAAGGCGCTCAAGATTATGTCCAGTAGTTGATGCAGTAGATGGTGGATCCGCGTTTCCGTCATGTTCACACCCGGAATACCTGATGTTGTTGGAAATGGATGTTGTCTTCACGGTGATTTCAGTGCGGCTAACTGGTTCGAAGCGGTGATACCTCCCTCTTTCAAGCAAGGCCCTTGCGCTGTCGTAGCGATTCTGAAGAATCGCTACGACAGCGCAAGGGCCGTGCGCCCCTTGCTGCCGCACTTCCTGTTCCTCCAGCACCCAGATCGATGTAATGGTGTCGAGATTTGCATCTGCCCAGCTGTACAGATCCACGGGTCTCAGTATGTGACCTTCTAAGGGCTTCTGAATGCTGGCTTTTGCAGCAAGCCTCTTCAGAGTCCCAGCTCCATCGCACGGCCCTTTCCTATGTGAGGTAGCATAGAAGTGCGATGATGCACTTACGCTGAAATACGAGTGGTGACAGAGGTTGACGAAGCTTTTTTTTTGTATTGCGAGCCTGCGCCGTCAGTGAAGTAGCGAAGTTTATTTACATGGGGATAGTCTGCTCTTATTCTGTGTGTGAGCTCTGTCTGAAAGGTATAGACCACGGCATTATGGTGCCGTAAGCAATATGATATCACAACGAATGTACGGTGACGCGAGTTCATATCACCAGGGAAGCGGTTGTAAAATACCATCGAATGAATGGTGGCCTTTCCTTGATCCCAATAGAAACATAGGGGAGTGTCCTGTACGACAAAGCTGTAGTTTTCGGCAAAATCTATTAGGGTGACACCTTCTTCAGTAGGGAGCGAATTTTTTAGATACCGAAGGAACTCTGATCGTTGCTTTACCGCGCAGTGGTGGTATGTCAGTGATTCCAATTTATGAGTCAAGTGATCGACCAAGCCGTCCTGGAGGGTCTTTTCTGTCGGCCACAGAGCAATAAAACGTAGGACACGTATGCTCACGTGTCGTTGGGATTTGCATTCCAGAGGGATTTGTATATCCCCTAGAGCCTCTATCTCCAAATCTTACCATATCTTTGCGTTTTACTAGCGCAATAAACTGGCGGCATATGCAAAGCTGACCAACGTATAGAGCCTGTGGCGTGCTGCCCCCTGCATCGCAGGCTACTGTCTCCAAAAGCAGGCAACTGTCAATGGGGGACCAGGGAAACAACCCTCTTCCACTGATAAATTTTCAACTTTGTACACTACGTATATGATGCACGCAACTATGGGAGTCATATTTGGTTCCTTGCGCATAGTGGGGTACTGAGCAGGGCCATTTACTTGGGTTGCAGACGTTTTGCTTTTGTACAACTCGTATGAAAATGATAAGATAAAGGTGTAAACAAAAATGCTTTCACGCGGCTACACGCTTCGGTCGGGTTTGTAATGCAAAGCATCCGCCTCGCGTTGTTATACTGGTGGAGGCAGTTTCCTTACTTTTTGCGACATTGGCAGTAGCTTCTGCATGCACTAGACGGTTGCCCACAAGTCCAAATTATCGTTTTTGGCATCGTGCGACAACCAGCGGCGTATCTGAGCTGTCGCGTTGTAGCGCGCCTGGCCAGCGACGACTACCACCGCTCTCCCTCCATCGGTGAGTGCGTGCGCCTCCGCGTAGTATGTTCAGCGAAAAAATATTTTCTCGCGCATATCAAAAAGTACCTCTTCAGTTTTTTTATATGTTTTGGCCGAGGGTTCCCTTTACCTAATGTACACTAAATAACTGTTCTATGACGACCGCTTCCTTTTCAAGATTGGCCATAAACACGTCAAAATTTGCGAAAATCGCCAAGTTTAAGGCGTACTATGGCAAAAACTACTGCATTGACGGCTTTGAAAACCAGTAGGCTTGTAGAAATGTGTCCTCGTGAACGGCCACAAGGTTTTCAAGAATTCCAGCTGTTATGGAAAGTATATTAAAAAAAGGAATGTCGCAAGAAAAAGCGCCGATAGCCGGGCGTTTTAGGGAACTAAAAGTTGAAATTTCCCAAAAATTCCTCCTCCAGTGCATTTTCCGAACCCAGTCGTCTGTTTCAGCACCATAATTATGCGTGTAACGCGAGCGATGCACCCGCCCGATTATTTCAAGCATACTATGGTTTTGGTGCTTATCGAAAACTTTGACTCCGTGTAAAATGACAGGGGCTCAATATTTCTCAGTAAAACTTTGGGAAATGTCTATTAACGCCATAGGGCATCTTTTGGTCCAGAAGTGCGGGGGGTCGAGCAGGACCTTTGGATCATTTGGCGTGGAATGACCCAGGTCAGTGTTACACACACCCTGCCTTCCATCAAAACTGTTAAAAGGCGTGACCCTATAAACCTGCACAAAATTCCTGGAGTGTCTTCACTGGGCACTGTTGCTGTTCCTCCCATAAGGTGCTCTCTATGAACCTGACTTCAAGTTCTGGATGCTCTGCCTGAGTTAACTTCAGCATGCCTTTCCAACATGAATGGTCGCAACTTCTATGAGCAGTGTTGTACTTACTGAAAGCAATATGAAATGCTATGCCTTGACAAGTTATGTTGATACCCTTCTTAAGACCGCAGAGAGATGTTCCAAACTGCACTATCAGACGCAAGCCCACTTGCCACCAAGCCGATGAGTATTGCCACACAGTCAGGACAATCAAGGGAATCAATCACTGAGGCTCAGAAAAGCTGTTTTCTATAGGGACCTGATCCAGGACTGAGACATTAGTAGCCCCGTGAAAGCACTAGGGTTTCTTTGAATTTTAGATGTGTGAACTTTTAATTTTCTCCTTCCCCCTCTTTTTTATGTACGAGGGGCGTTCAAGTCAAACCGGGACTTCCTGTCTCCTGAGTGTACAAATGGCCCGCGCTACTTCTTTTTCGTTATTTTCACACACGGGAGCCCTCCACGTTCACCACGTGGTGGGTCCAAAGTTTGTGCAAAACAGAAGACACGTGCTGGAGGCCGACAACGAGGTGAGCGCGCACAGCGAACAGCGAATTGTCATGAAGTTTCTCGTGAATTAAGGCGTAAAGTCATCTCCCAGGCAGCACAATGTACTGAAAGACAAGTGCAATAGGGTGGACGGGTAGGTGGAAGGCCTTGAACCGACTGAAACTAAAGAACATTGATAAGACACATACCGTTCACCCCTAATGCACCCGCCATTCCGTACATTGTGCTGCTTGGGATGAAATTCACAGAAGACTTCAGGCTCAGTATGGCCACGATACACATAGCTGCAAAAAGCGTTTGAGTGGTGCAAACTGTTCCGAGCCGTCCAGCAGTGCAGGATGATCCCGGCCGGGGCGGCTCAGAGCCCAGTGTCAGAACATCCAACTTGTGGAGCGGCTGATCCTCAAGGACCGACGGATAACATGTCTCGAACTGGCTCGAATGACGGACCTTTCTGTGGCAACGCTGAACACTATCATTCATGAACACCTCCTGTTTCGGAAAGTTAGTGCCCGTTGGGTCCCGAGGCAGCTCTCCGTGTTTGACCGGCAGAGAGGACTGGAAATGTCCCAAGAGCTAAGGCACCGTTTCGACACTGAAGGACAGCCGTTCCTTGATTGGATCTTCACGTGCGATGAAACGTGGGTGCACCATTTCACTCCTGAGTCTAAACGCGCATCAAAGCAGTGGAAACATCCGGGCTCGCCAGCTCCCAAGAAGTTCCGAAGCACCCCGTCTACGGGTAAGGTCATGGCCACAGTTTTTCTGGGACAAGGCTGGTGTTGTTCATGTTGATTTTCTGCCCAGTCGATAGTGCATATTACTGCCGGGTTCTCAGAGATGTGCATAAGGCGCTGAAGCAAAAGCGGCCGTGCCTCATCACCAAAGGAGTCCTCCTACAGGACAATGCACGCCCGCATACCGCGCATCTTACGGCACGCACCTTACAGGAACTTGGCTTGGAGTTGCTGCCACATCCCCCTTACAGTTCAGACCACGCCCCCAGCAATTTCCATCTCTTCGGGCCACTGAAGGCGCTCCTTGGGGGCCGCCACTTCAGCTGCGACGACGAGGTCAAGAATGCGGTCCGATCATGGCTGCTACGCGATGGTTAGGATTTCTACGCTGCTGGCATCCAAGCCGTCGTGAGACGCTGGGACAAGTGCATTAGTGCAGCTGGAGATTACGTTGAAAAATAAAATAATTTCTCGCCTGTAAGTTCATTTTACTTTTGCGAATAATGAAAAGTCCTGGTTTGACTTAAACACCCCTCGTACATCCTAAGCACTAGGCTTCAATATATATTGGAACGGAAAAAATCTGCGGAAAAATCAGGCAGGGAGGTTTTTTCTGCAGATTTTTGCCGGCAAGGTCAGTCCCTGACCCTGCTTGAAATCACCCAGCATGCTTTTCGTAATCCTAGTTATAATACACCACAGAGAGAAAATATGTTGTATCGTGGCTCCTCATCGGGAGCTGGACGATTGAGACAGGGTTTTAACCCATGTTAAATGTCACCTCATTGCTCCTTTAAAGGTCGATGACCTTGAAAATGATTAGCAGTGCTCTATGGCCGATCTTCCGACGATGCAACGGCCGATTCCACAAATGCGTTTTGGAGTGGCCAGTCATGACTGGGTAGTGACTAACATCTCCATATTTTTCTTTCATTTCCAATTCCAATTCAAATGGCGGGTTCAGTTCTTCGACAACCTCACTTGCTTAAAGTTTTGACTGAGGTTGATTCATAAGGTTTAACTGCATTATCAGGGTGCCGCAGTGAGCAAGAACTTTATTTCACCATACTCTACATCTTTTGTATGGATTCATTGTCGTGCCGTTTTCGCATGTAAATGCTTCTGAAAATGCAGGCATGTTACTCATAGGTACCTGAGTCCTGTAAAAGAAGGCACACATGTTGCAGTTACAGAAACTACAAGATCAGACGAAGATTACACTGGACTTGTAACCGTAAAAAAAATTCTTGCCGCAAAAATTCACCTATATTTCGAAGGGGTGTGTGGGATGTACTGTATCCTGTGTCGCATTGCAGGGGTGCGCATACTGTTACACAATACCTGGAACAAAATATTTGAGTTTTAATACTGCACGGTAATGTCACATATTGTACGGGCAGGCAAAGGCTTTCAATTCTCCTACTTTCACTGACACTCGAGCAACAACGACAACAACAATAACAACAACAACAATAATAATAATAATAATAATAATAACAATAATAATAATCATCATTGATGTATTATTTCATGTCAAATGATCCAATGGTGCTGCTCGACTCCCGAGAGTGCACTTTCCAAAAATTAGCATGATTGTACACGGGGCCACAGTTTACAGGAATATGAAAACCGTACACCGAGGGGAGAGTCCAGATGGTGGACTTCTCCAGCTGGGCAGAGGCTTATGGCAAAGAATGAGGTAATGAGGTACGAACTGTATGCTAACACTGATTTGTTTATCAATTTTTTTGGTTTCATCTGTCAAAGGGCCTCATGTTACGATTTTTTAAAATGGTTTGAGGTCAAGAAGGAAAGCTAAAAAAATTGAGGTCGATTAATGTAATTAATACGATGTATGCCCTGGATTCGCGGGCAAAAACTTAAAGCGTGCTTCGCCTGCATTGCACCCATAGACGCAATGCATAAGAAATGTATAGTTCCATTTTGTCGGAAAATGTCGACACTTTTCACTGGTTCCACACTGGATCCTGTAAGATATATGTACAAGAAATTATGCCGCAAAAATTTTTTTCCCTATATCTAGAACGGGTTTTGTTGCCCCGGCGTTTCAAATCTTACACATTGTACTCAATGGGACAGAGGTAGAATTCGCGCTCCATCGACTTATACATCACAGTCTTATACATCAAAAGCTATCTGCTTTAGGTAATTTTCCACTGCACTTTCACAATTTGGGGACCATATGTTTGCAACCTAAGGTGAATGTCTTGGTTACGCAGCCAGCCAATTTTGTTCCCGAGGGCATGAAATTGCGACTAAAATGTGAGACATCAAAATTAAACAGGGCTTAGCCTAAAGATACTTCTGCATGTAGGAAAGCCGACTGTGCGTTTCAGCACGTGTAAATGGGAGGAGGAATGAAACTCGAAAGGGAGGGGAATTATGAGAGTTCAGCGCGCATTCCCCTCTGATAACCAGCACCGCAAGACGGGTTTGATAGGAACATCTACAAAATATTGGTGTGCTTTCACGGGTAAAGGGAATGAAGAACATTCCTGGTGACTTCTTATTTAAAAAAACAGAAAAGTCAACGCTGCAAATACTGCGTTCCTACGAGGTTCGCGTTTTGGGAAATCCAAAGCTCTCTTCTTCGAAGTATCAGTTTGTTTTAAAAGCTCTTTCTGACATTGTACTTATTACGGTAAAAAGTTGAACAAAATTCTAAGGGCTGTAGTATACCGTTATTGCAATGTGATCTGTCCGCCGATGTTTCTCTTTTAACCTTTACCTTATCTGTGACCGTCATGCTAATTTGCATGTATATAATGTATGCCTATGTTTATGTTTCACACTTTTTCTTAATTTTTCCTCGTAGCAACACGGGGAAGCTTGGTTGCCACCAGTATGAAATTTGATGGGTATCTGAATGGCTGTGAGCTCGTATATTTTGTCTAACGACGTTATATAGGGTAAGATGGGGCGAGATGAGATACGGGGCAGGACGCGACATTTTGGGTTGCACGCCGCCTATCGCAGAGACGTTTCGCTCCATGCGCTTGAAACTTCACTCAGAGGTGGCTCTGCATGTCCGCTTTATTGCTTATGAGTGTTATCCGGATTGGTGTTTGCGTTGAAGAGAGAGAGAAAAAAAAAGTTACTTCAACCTGGAATGTAAAGTCCCGCAAAAAAAGGCGCGATTTTCTGTAGCCCTTGCTCTTCTCAGCTGTGCAGTAGCGACTCGCAGAATTATTCTGTCAATGTAAGTCTACATCCTATTTCTCTATTCATTAATCTTGATATATGCAAAATATGGGCATTCTTGGTCACCCGGTGTTTAACAGGAAGAATAACGCATTCGATGATATGCTCGGGGCAAGACGCGGCAATTTAATGTTATTTAAGTTTAATATAATTGAAATTTAATGTAGTTTAGAAACTGATAAGTCAACAACTAGGTAGCGTTATTCTTGTTCCTCAGATATTCCCTTCTTGCACATTGCCTAGTGTTTCCCTGAATTTTTTTCTGTTCCCTGTGATATTTCCAGCAAAGCAGAAGCCCACTCAAAAGCGCGCGACCAGCGACAAGTTTGTGGTTGCGACAAGTTGTTGCGACAAGTTGTTTGCAAAGGCCTGTGGAGGGAAATAGCACCGAATTCTGTGTGGTTTTATTGCACATCATGTGGGCGGTGCGCTGAAGGAGGCTGTGAAGGTGCTTTGATTGCAAAAACCAATTTGTATACTTCATTATCACAACGTGTCTCATCTTGCCCCACCTAATGTCTTGTCTTGGCCCGAGTGAGAAAGTGTTGGGGCAAGATGAGACAACCTGCATTTTTGAATTTATTGTTCCGTATTTATTTTAGAAACGGCTGCATCCGTTCTCACTTACAGATCAGACGCTCTAGACCTCTCGGAATGTGCCCATGGCTGGTCTTTTTTTTTTTACACGAAAAATAAAAATTTCATATTCAATTGCAAATTTCTGTCTCATGTTGCCCTATCTTCCCTTACCTCTATTTAGGAGAAGCGAACGCAAGGCAATTTTTCTTTTTCGTTTCTTCTTGTGTACACTTGTCTCGGCGACAACATGCTTAAATTGTGCATGGCCGAGTCGTTGCACCTGCGCTGTCCGGCAGCGTCATTCACGAACAGTATTTAAATGTCACCTAAGTAAGACATATGCCTCTATGTTCAATTCGAATACAACGGGGACCTGGCACATATAATCAATGTGACGATCAATGTTGTGTCAATGTTTGCTTGACTTCAAGCCGATCATGGCGACGTACCTGTGCAGAACCTTGACAATACATTGCCAGAAGCGCGCTTTTTGATCCTTTGTTTAAGCGAATGTTCTTAGATATGCGTCGTTCTGTGCAACTGCCTGCTTATTTTAGGGGCATGTTTTGCGCGTGAAATAGTGCACCCTGGGCGATTTTTGCAAACACTGGAGGTGACGTTGTACTTTGCTTTCGACAAAGTA
Organism: Ornithodoros turicata; assembly: GCF_037126465.1. Classification (NCBI taxonomy): domain Eukaryota; kingdom Metazoa; phylum Arthropoda; class Arachnida; order Ixodida; family Argasidae; genus Ornithodoros; species Ornithodoros turicata. The sequence continues at coordinate 105,640,758 of NC_088201.1, forward strand.
CTGTTAACCTAAGATAATGTTACCCCATTATTCCCATCACCACGGCGATATCTGTGTTGAAGATCGGCTCATTGGAGGAGAAAGACGGGGGGACGAACCGAGCTCGCGCTGAGCAATACACGAGGCATTCTGTGTCCGCTTCTCAGCTTGAACGGAGGCTAGTTTCAGTTCTTCTTACTCAACATAATTTTGGTGCCGAAACGCGGGACAAAATTATGTTGAGTAACAAGAACTGAAACTAGCCTCCGCTCAGGTTGAGAAGCAGACACAGAATGCCTCGTTTATTGCTCAGCGCGAGCTCGGTTCGTTCCCCGTCTTCCTCCTCCAATGAGCCGATCTTCAACACCGCCCCCGCTGCGCTGGTTGCGTCTGCCTCCAAAAGGTACAGTCGCTGTATCGGCCGTCGGACCGGAGCAAGAGGAGATACTCCCTCCAGTTGCTTGCTGGCACCCAGGCTCTTGAACTACGTCAGGCCGATTCCACAGTTTTTCAGCTACATGGCTTGGTTTTGGGCGGACTCCGCGATTGCATTACAGTGGACCACTGGTGATAACGACAGGCAAGAGACCTTCGTCAGGAACCGCTCGTCGGAAATACGTCGGTTGACAGAGACGTCTACCTGGCAACACTGCCGAGTCAAGATAATCCGGCAGACCTGATCACTCGCGGAGCCGCAGCGTCGTTTGCTCAGCAGAAGTTAGTATCGTGGTCAGGTCCGTCATGGTTGTCGGTTCCAGAACCGAACTGGCTACCTAGGGCCATTTGACATTTCCATTCTAGCCGGAGGGATGTCCGCTGTGGCGTGCCGAAGAGTGCGCAATCGGGCGGGCGTTATCAACGCTGCGCTCGTTTGTTTTGGGCGACCGTGTCTGAGGGATTGCGAAGAATCAATGATATCCCGATGGCGCGCGGCAGGTTAGCACGTGCGAACCAGTCGTCTCTCACCTCTGCTAAACTTCCAAAATTAAAATTAAGGTGAAGTGATCTAGATGAGGAAAATTTTCAGAAAAATAATTGATGTGGGGGAAAAACTATGAAACTGCGATTTACGAAAGGTGGGAGAGGCAAATTTGGGGAACGTGCAATCTAAGTAGGGGCGAACCTCTCCTGACGAAAATTGAAGTGAGGACAAAGGTCATGGTGAATTTGTCTAGCTCTGATCATCATTCACTACACAAATAATAGAAAACCTTCATGGTGACTCCCTGCACTGTGTGCCAGTATGCACACAAGAAACTTTTGTGTGTACTAATTGGCTGTTCTTCCGAGAAACTCCCAGAAACGCGATATGCTACACCATAGCATTGTTTTGTTATTATTTAACAACCCATAACGATGGTTTCGCGATTACCATCGTTAATTATTTCAAGCCTCTCCGCATCCTCTATTCTGGGCACAGTAAATTTTCCGAAAGAGAGAAGTTGTTATTCATTTCGTTCGATCACGCAACGAGCGTTTGGGATGACGCTTGCCTATGCGCCATCCTGTTTCCAGGCGCGTGCCATGACATCGATTCTCCGCATTATCTCAGACACAATCGCCCAAAACAAAACACGAACAGGCGCAGCGTTGATAACGCCAGCTTGATTGGGCACTGTTCGGAATACCACAGCGAACACCCCTCCGACTGGAATGGAAATGTCGAAACGCCCTCTCCCTTTATTTCTGCTAAAGGCCGCTAGGGTGGCTCCCCTCTTGCTCCGCCGGTTGAAGTTGCGTTCCAGTTAACTCTGCTTCGAGCTGTACCTTTTGGAGGCAGACGCAACCAGCGCCGCGGGGGACGATGTTGAACATCGGCTCCTTGGAGGAGGAAGACGGGCGGACGAATCGAGCTCGCGCTGAGCAATAAACGAGGCATTCTGTGTCTGCTTCTCAACCTGAACGGAGGCTAGTCTCAGTTCTTCTTACTCAACAATCTGACCATCCTCCTTTTTTTCCTTTTTTTTTAATGCGCACCAGGGAAGCCGAACTCATTGGTGTACGCGGGCCGCATTGAGCCATGGAGGAACTACGCGGGCCGCATACGACTGCTTTGGGGTAGCCTGCTTCTGATATAGATGCTCGAATTCACTCGAGAGATCAACAAGCCTACCGGTCCGTTTCTGGTAGCTTTTAAGGCACTCATAATACAAATCGGCCATTCAAGGTTTGCTCAGAAATTTGGTAGGAATGTACTAGCAATACTAATCAAGTAAAAATCTGACGCAGCGACAGGTTTAGAGAGTCCTCAGCGAAGACGTCGAAAACAACAAACAGGCAGACAGGAAATGTTGAACTTTCAACTTTTTATCATATGATTAGTGGTTGAAATCACTTTTCACGAGTTTCTGGCGCATCGCAGAACGAAGATATCGTTCTATTGTGAATCGTTTTTGTGTGTTGCAATCGTTTTGATCAGGCAAACGGAAAGGTCCCCTGACATCGCACTTGTGAGATTCCCTCATGATACCTGTGTACAAGTAAACGGCGCTAACATGAACCGGTGCACCGTAGCAAATGAGCGCTGTTTTCAGAAACGCCCCGATCAAACGGCTGGCCTAAGGTGAAGTAATTGTGTGCTTCTAGTGACTTGTTCGCTTGCACAATATCAGCAGTGAACTGGCTCGGCGAAAATATTAGGTAAACTAAAATGCGATTGTGATCGGCGGCATGTTTTGTGGCTGAGCCGTCCAGTTGTAGATTTGCGCAAAGAAATCGTCATGTTGTATACCGTTCATAAACAACTTGCTCTTGTAGCGACACTTGTCTGATTCCTTTATAGCTCTAAATTATTCGGGTATTGTGGAAGGAGATCGTCGAGAGCGGTGTAGCAGTGCAACACAGCCGATGTCCCACTTGCGGAAAGCATTCGCACAGCTGCGTTCATTGTGTTTTGCCCACACCAACTCCGCGCATGTGCAGATGTTGCCTCTTCCTTGTAAACAGTAAAGTGGTCTATACATTTTGAATGAACGAAGAGACCACTTGTTTCCGTGCGCGTTTGTGATGCTGTCTCTCGCTGCTGTATTTCGAAACTTCAGGCGCGCTTTTTTGAAACCGGAGACAAAAAAGAAAGAAAAAGAACTGAGAGGAGGTACATAATCACGGATAAGAGAATCGAATACCACCTTCCCCCTCTACAACTCCGCCATTGACAGTTTTGCTATAGTCCCTGCAGGTAAAAGGATCACCAATTAAATTCAATTAACGAAGAATTCAATCAACTAACGAATTAATTAATTACCGAGCAAACAAAAATACACAGAGTACCTCTGGACCCTTACTAACATCACGCACTAACTCTAGTTCAAGTGCAATGCACCATTTTTATAAAAAAAAGTTTGACTCATTTTAAATGAAACGCCTTGCAATAATAGAGAAAAGAGAAACTGCCGGAGGTATGATGACATTGATAATGCAGTTTGTACCAGCGATACTCGTCTAAAAAGAAGTCTGGCATTTGAAAGCAATCAAACAGTTTGAAGAATCCTTATCAAGCTCGTCACGTAGTACCCGTTATCGCCAATCAAAAGCAAGTGGCCCGTGATGTGCTCGCTCTGTCCCGTCTTCCTCCTTCCTTTCGGGTTTCATACCTCCTCTCACCTACACTCTTGAACAGACATAAAGTTACCTTACTAACACAACACGTGCTATTAGGCTAAGCGCACTTTAGGGGAACGTGTGCGCGAATCTTGGGCATGGCAATGCATTAGCTCTAAACACTTAAGAAAGAAAAGGAATAATTTTACTCCGTTTGAGGACTAAATGCAGGGCCACAAAAAATAGTCCCTTGACGGAGAAGAGCGAATCAGCGTGCGGGGCGCAGCCTCATTCGCGACCTCCCGGGTGCGGTAGCAGGCACCTTGTTCCTTACGTCCCATGCAAAAAATCGGTCAGTTATTCCATTCGGCTTAGCTATGTTGCGCAGTACATTGGACAAAGCAGGAGATGCATAATAATCGTCTGAAAGAGCATGCTTCAAATGTCAATAAGAACATTTCTAATCCAGAAATAGCTAAACATCTACCTACTTGCAATAACTGCAAACCGCTGTGATGACAGACTAAAATTATTTTCCCCATAAAAGTTGATTCCCTCCGTATCCTTCTTGGCAGTGATGGCCAGTAGTTAACTACATGTAGTTAAACTACTAGTTAAACTACCTGATTGTAGTTAAGAAGTAGTTATCAACTGCTTGCAGAAATGTAGTGGCAACTACTAGTTAAACTACTATTTCGAATAGTTAACTACAGTAGTTAGGTTACTGCAGGCGCTACTACTTCCGATTTTGCCGCAAGCTTTACGGCACGATTGTGCTTCCGACTTTTACTACATGTGTACTACGACTACATGTGTACTAAATATTCACTTTTATCACTGCTTGTGATTCATATTTAGGTGTCCAAGAACACTATAGAATGGGATTGGTGTTGATGGACAACGTTAAATACTTATAGATGTAGTTAAAGAAGTAGTTTTAACTACCTCCACTGAAAAGTAGTTGAACTACTAGTTAAACTACTCCATTGCGCAGTAGTTAGTAGTTATAGTTAAACTACTGTAGAAGTAGTTAGTGGCCATCACTGCTTCTTCGAGCTTCCGCCATAGGCAGAACACCTCTTTGTATCAGCCAGCCTTCAGTCTCTTTTCCCCTCAACTCGTGTGACCTCATTTGTTGTGCTTAGCTTTGGGGTGGAATAAAGCTTTCCACTGCTGCTTATGAACCTCGTCCTAGAGTCACTAAATAGGGAGCAGAGCAGCGACACTGAGCCACGCCGGCGAGCGAGCCCGCCATCTTGAGTCAGGCGCGGCTACGTCGCCTAGCAATGGGACCCCTTCTCCGGTGGAGAACAACGCGCAGTCGAGCCAGCTCGTAACTCAGGAAACCGGTGTTGCATAGAGCTGGCTCATCGTAGACGGCCAGTTCTCGGAAGAAGAAACCACGTGACACGATCAGCCCAATCGCCGACACCGTACGGCGGCTCCTGCGCGGAAAATGAATGCGATACTCTGCACCCTATATAGTGGCTCTACCTCGTCCTACCCACTTATCTGTGCATCAATTGCGTTCCGTCATCCTCAAGCTCAAGGAAATGGTACCTTCAACATTGTTATTCTGTTCGTCATAGACTTTGGCCCCGCGAGGATCCAGGGCGGTGCAAACTTTTTTCCGTCAGGCTTCGGCAAATGCCTACTGATAGCAGAGGGTATCGAACATAATTTTTAAAAACCGATATGCCGGGGGTGGGGCAAGACTATTGGATCGTTTGGCGTGGAATCACCCTGATGGCTTTACCTCGCCAGAGTGTCGCTTTTTCCAGTTTTCCGTTTTTCAGTTTCCAACAGTTTTCCATTGCACAACACAGTTGTCCCTACTTGCTAGAGCCATAGACTCCCGGCTTATTCTTTCTTCACATACTATTCGTGTTTGCACTGTGGCCTCAAAATGTGTTGGCGTCAGGCTGGAAGCACGGCGTCGGCCCTTAACGCGTATCACATGCGTAATAGGGTCCATTATCCCCGCTTGGAGCCGTGGCACAGGGATTTCCGCGAGCGAAGGCTACAGAGGGCAGCTCGCATGTCATCTGGGATGGTGAGTCCCACGGCATAACTCAAATCGCAGAGCGCTCCCTCCCCGTACTTCACCAGGTACACCTCTTCAGGTACCTTCACCATCGTCTTCCTCTGCCCTCTTTCACGCAACCCCTTTAGATCACTTTGTTTTTGACCGAATTGCAACTCAGAGCTGGACGAAGGCTTGACGGATCAAAAATACAGCTAGGAATTCTCACTGTGAATGGCACTCGTCAGGGGATGCAAGCGTATTGTCTTACGCTATTTAATTTCCCTGTTAATGACATTATTTAGATGACTGCAGTAACAGCGTTTTGTTTGGCTTAGCTAGTTGCAGGTGGGACACTGCGACTCATTATAGGCTGCGGGACGTTTTTCCTGTCGAACAGAACGGCAAACTTGAGTCAGGCCTAACACGTTTAGACAGAGGCGTCTGAACTTCTTTCGCTACAATGTCTTTCAGCCGTTATGTGCTTCTGTTGCCGCAACGTTTTCGTACTTGCACACAGGATTGGTTTGCTTGGGCATTTGCATTAGTCATGTAGCGATAGCGGCTTAGTTGAGAAGGGATGGACGCGCAACACTCATACTACATGCTTACGTTCATACGTTTTGTCTCCAGTCATACTTACTGCGGCGTTTGAGATGAAAAACATTTGGTCACTAGTAAAGTTTTCGAGACCAGGAAGAGCTAAATCTGGATACTTTTCGCTGTTATTGGCGACTCTTTTGTATGTCTGAAAAAAAAAAAAAAAAACGAGAACAAGAAACTCCACTAGTACGTACAATGAACTAATCGTTTCTTACAGCCTCGTTTAACGAAGAAGATCTTACAAGATATGCTCCAAGTAGTCCTCCGTTATCTGAAACGTCTTCTCCTTGTGTGTTTAATGAGTTCAGCTGAAATAAACAAAAGTGAAAGACAAAAAAAACATGGTCGATCCATTGGCAGGTATGGACGGTAATACGTTAGCGTTAAAACTGGAAAACCCTTTGGGAACTCCACTCCACAACACCAGACAACCCTTCAGCACCCCTTTGCAAATGCTACACAACCGTTTACACGGTCCTATACAAGGCTAACGCAAGACAGCGCTCGCAGCCAAACGAGGCTTTCCGGCTTCCTCCGATCGATTCAGCTTGGCGGCGCCATCTCGCAGCGTCCGACTTCCTTCTCCGCCGCTTGCTTGTTTGCTTAGTAGAGGGTGCTCCTTCTCGCAGCTTTCATAACCCATGGCACGGCCACGCAGGGACGTCCGAACCAGTCGTCTACCACAGCTGCAGCAGGGATGCGAAGCTGCCATTGAAACCTATTGTAGCGGAAACCTCACGTGACCTCCGGAGCTGAACCAATGACCGAGGAGTAGCCACCCAATTTTTTTTTCTTTTTTGATTATGTCGCCAGTGACGTAGAGTGACGTGACGCGCGTTTCTCTCACACTACTTTCCTCCTTTCCGCTTTGCTTCCCGTTGGTCCGGTTTGGTTTTAAGAAATATAAAAATGGAGATTTTGGCTTCACTAGTGTGAGGCCTGGATCTCCATATCACAACACAACCGCTATACACAACATGAGCCATCCGAGACGGACGCCCTCGACACCATGGACGCCGGTTCCAGCCGGCATAGCCGCCGCTCCGCCGTATCTTCGAGCGCTCTCGAACAAATTTGGAAACGCCCAATCATCGCTTAGAAAACAAATTCATCTTCATGGGAACCAATCAGTAGGCTCTAGCAACACTACCTAGATACAGAAAATCTGCGCGCTCGTCGACTTGACATAGCAATTAAGAGTCAGCCAATCAGAACCGTGTTTTCAACGGCCGCAGCCAATCACGAACGCTCCTTCTCCGAAGCGGTCGTGACCATGGAGAAGAACAACCGTCGTCTGCGAGTTATGACTGAACGTCCCCGCGTACTAAATGGGAAAACTTGGAAGTAAAGCGCAAAACGGCTTCAGTGTTTCTGAAAACTGATTTTCTGGGAAGCGTATTGCACTTTTTGTCTAAATATTTAGGTCTGCAGGTTCCATGTGAGCTGCAATCATTTGCAGGTTCATGAATGCGCAGAACGGTGAAGCGCAGTAGCAGACGAATTCTGACTCTTATTTGAAAGAGGGAGAGGAGGCAATGCGCAGGCTTTCTCCATCTAGGCGGTGTTGGCACTAGCCACCGGATGTCGCCGTGACGTAAAATATGTGACGTTTTCTGACGTCCGATGACGTGAAACGCATGAAGCGCCTCACTTTATCCCGCACGGGAACTCGCGAGTTTCGGGGCCCTGGCTGCGCAACCTAGCACTGCCGACGCGCCGGCGTAAACGTCGCGCCCTCTCCTTCCCTCTTTTCCTCTCTACTCACCGCGCATGCGCATCGCGCCGTGGCTACAGACAGACCACGCCGCGATTCTTGCCTAGCGAGGACTGTAATGCTGACACATTAATGAACAGCCAACATGTCACCAAGCGCTGCTTCTAAAGGCTAAGTCAAACACTGGCGATGAAGGAACTCATTCCTATTATATAACCGGTGAACATCACCCTGTTAGGTGACACCGATGTTTTATCTACAAGCGTGTTATTATTCGTCAGATATTTTGCTCAAAATGCTGTAAGATTAGCATACAGGTACCTTTCGCGTGCGGGTAATACGGCAGGGCGGACATTCTCTCGAAGAGCGTAAAAAAAAGGAATCCTAGTAAATACTCCTAAATTGCCTAAACTTCATTAATTCACTCTTTCATTAGGTGCTTTCAAGCAAAAGTGAGACTGAGTGTCTCCGCAGTCTTGTAAATATATTGACATAAACTACCCCTTTTGATTACACAAAGTGATTAAAAAACCCTTTTCTTGTACGACATTGACAGAGATCCGCTATCCCACGGTACCGTCAGCAGGGCAACGACACGTACGAACGCAGAGTAGGGCCGCGTTTGGACGCGCTAATCCCCAGTGTACGCCCTTTGAAGCAGAATTTTTTTTTACGTCAGATGATAAATGAAGTGAAAAGGGCCTTTTTGAGAACGCACGCGCAAGATACTTGCTTTTTTTTTCTCGAGACATGCCTAAACATTTGCCTGTTTCAGAAGATACCTGCAGGAGGTATACGCACAATAGGTATATCAGATGAAAGATCATTATAGGCTGTGTGAATGAATACCAAGTATGGTAATAGGGGACATCTACGGTCAGAGAAATCACGCGTCGAATTTGGAACAAAACTGCACAAGAGAGCATGTGCGCCATGTTTTATAGCACAGAGCGTTGCACAAACGCAAAAGTTGCGCTCGGACTGCTGGACTGTAGGCATACTAATGCATAAAAAAATCACTACAACAGATTTTAAAACTCAGGAGATATACGCGTGCAAAAACGGCAAAACTGAAACACTCGAATTCACTGCAGGATTTTCTCGATTTCTTTTTTTGCAAGAAAACTTATTAATTAGCTTATTAATTAACTTAGAAATTATTCATTTTACCGCTGTTGGTCATCAGTTACGATGAACTTCTAAATATAGAAAATAATGAAAATCCAGACGGTCGATGGGTCATCCCTGCTTGAACTGACGTGAAACCGGTCCAATGTGTACTCTCGAGGCGGCAGCAGCGCTAGGAGTACCGAGGTGACTTACACCTTCACTGAAGGTAGTTGCCAAGGGTAAGGAACAGTTACATGTATTTTGTAACTTCTTAGTCTTTAGCTGGGCTGAACGCAGAAACTTTTTTGCCCTGTGTTAGCGCCGCGAAGCATCTGTGGCTATGAGCGTGGGCAAATTGGTGAGAGGAGAGCAGGAAGTAGTGGGAGACAAGGAGATAGTATGCGTCCTCGGCCGACTTAAGGAGGAACTACATTCGTCTGGAAAGTCTCCCAGAAAATATAGGGAAAACCTCAGACAGCACAGCCAGTGATAGGATTTGAACCCACCACCAATCTCCTAGCCTCAAGCACGACCCTGGAGGTACCACCAACGGCCGGGTACAACTCTTTGGCAACTATACGCTGTAATAAGAACGTAGTTTCCATGCAGTACTTTCTTGTTTCTCAAAAAGACACTGCGTACTTGTTCTGGGTGTCAGATAGAAACGCGTTGCAACAAAATTAGCAAGTATTTTTCGTTTACTGCAGCTTCGAGACGACAGTTGTCGCGTAATAGTTCCACTGGTCGTTATAATGCAGGAAAGCTTGAGTTTGATTGCTCGTTCAGTTCGTTTTTACACTGCACCCACACCGCACACAGCACATAACTTTCCAGTATATAACGTTCGGGCCCTGCTACTGCACCTGGAGAGAAGAATGTTGTGAGGATGTTTTGAAAGAAAGCACGTTTTTCGTCCCGAGGGTTCTTCGGGAAATCCTCGTTTTAAAATACAAGCAATGTGTGAACCATGACGTAAAGGTTTCGTTTCTCTTCTAAGACAGCGTACAAGTAACAAGCGAAGAGAGCCAACAAATTGTGAACGTATGATGCCATCCACCAAAGCTTCCGTTGCGACTAATGCTAAAAACTCTGTCATGTGGCATCCATCCTAATGAGTTTTGTGCTGGCAAAGTGCAACAAAGCTGTGTTCACAAAGCTCACAGTATTTTTGTGCTGACAAAGTGAACGCAAATTCTAAATACGTACATACAAGGTTTTTTTTTTTACTCGATAGCGATGCTTTTATAAAAAGCTGTTACAGAAGTGCTGATGCCATCTTGACAGGCGGATTGTGCAGCGATGCGGACGTTCTGTAAGACAATGCATGTAAATACTGGGCGACTAATTAGCTAAAATGCAATAATAACTTATAAACTAGATGTTTCCTGGGAAATGTGAAATAGCAGAACTGGAGACAGTCCTTATTCAAATTCGTCGTCCTTGTTAAACATCCTGGCAAGCGAACGTACCTTGAGATATAAATTGTCAGATTTGGCTCTGCAAATGAGCTGAAACCAGAACAGCACACTGCTCGAGCGCACAGAGGGCGGCAGGTAATCCACGTGACAGGGTCAAGTGCTTTGGAGAGATGGAGCTGATTGGAGGACGTGCTAATCTTTTGGCCAGATCACGGAGGAGAAGTAAGGAGAACGAACTCTGCCGAACCGCCCTTGAGAAAGCGTGGTCTCGATTCCTCGAGTCTAATTGTGGCCGCGGCGCGGCGCTCGCGCTCCGTCAGGTACTTGCTCCTCTGAAATAAGGTTGCTGTAATGCACTCTTTCAGATGTACTTGTGTGTCCAGTGGAAGCAGAAAAAAATATTTTGATAAGTAAACACGCTTATCGTGTATCAAGGAACGATCTCCCCGTGAATTTTTCGCCTACAGTTTTTGTTAGTGCAAAGCGAGAAGCTTTTATTTAGAATGCGGGGAAGCCGCCGTGAAGGGGGCTCCGCGTTGGCTGGACGGCTTGAATGTCTCCGTAAGCGTGGTGCTCTCGCAGTCAAGAAGCTATTTTCTTTTTTCTTTTTTTATTTGCGATAAAACACGACACCCGAAGAAGCACAAAGGTTGTTATCCGACATCAGACAGGATGGTACGCGTATTTACATCACCGCCAACGCACGACCACGAGATGTACATTGATAATGGTTTGCATTGATCAGTATTAGTTCCCGGGAACACCTCGCAGTGTAGGGTAATGATGTCATTGGGCTGGTTAATCCGCATTTGCATTCTAGCTGTTGCACGAGAGCTTTGTCGCGTATGCACAACGCTTTGGGAAACAGGAGCCTTTTGTCGTAATTGTGATGCATCCGCGCTGGGATAGAGAGTTACATATTTCGCATGCCACCATACACGAATTTAATACCAAGGTACCAGAACGCACTTCTGTCGCAGGTTTTGCACACGCGCGGTACAGGATTCAGTGCATGCACTTCCTGTTCCTCGAAGACGATTTTCATCTTCGTGTACCTTGGGGGGGGGGGGGGGGTCAATCCCATATCTACTGGAATTAGGGCTTTTTAGCTTTTCTGGCAGGTATATATTGGTGGTGTTGCAGTATTGTTCCTTTTTTTTTGGTGGTGGTGGTAAAATATCCGGTGCAACGCTTTGAGCAGCATGCTTGTACAGAAGTAACTTGAAACTGAGCACCAAAGCGATAGTGTATAATGTAGAAGTAATGTGTTGTTCAAGATTTCAGTGTTCGTCAACATAAATTAGAGACTAGATCCCGACTTTATTTTGCAGTTCCCAAAAGCGAGCGATTGGCATGCATGACAAGATATAAGAAACAAAGTGCTATATAGAACCTTCGGAACCGCACCGTGTCCCATCATCAGAGCGTCCCGCCCCTCCTTGCACTCACACACACAAAGGTCCCTTAACTGCTTGACACGTACGGAGATAAAACTTTCTCAGTCCCAGCTTATGCAACGATCCACATAACGCGCGATTCCGGAAAGATCGCATCCGGCGACTTTCGATTACACAGCTTCTAACTTTCTTTCTTCCCTCCTGACTTTCTTTCCTTCATACCACTCAAATGTGGCTTTTCGGAACAACGTTTGCTTCCTTTCGGGTATGTTAGCGTGTTAGCGTAGCGGTCAAAGTACGCGCGCACCACAGAGAGAAGGGCAGATACCCGAGACGGCCGGGGAGAAGCGACAGAAGATTCCGTCGGACGCATTCGACAACACCTTTAACAATGTCAGACGTTTGTCTTACGTATTAAAGTTGCGTTTTTTTTTCTTATTTCCGATTCCATTTTTATCGGACAGGTAGCTTCCATCTATGAGACAAAAACGAGGTAGCAGAAACCGAAAAAAAAGAAAAGAAAAAATAATTGTAGCTGACCAGAAAATATTAACTCGTTACTGGAGACACCATTGTTTATGCTTATCAAACAAACATTCGTTTTGAACGCTTTTTAGTGGAGTATTCGAGCACAAACGGCGCATTGCCGTGCAGGCGATTTCGCGGAGCTAGTACCGGAGGGAACGCGAGCGCCGCGCCGCGGCCAACAATTGACTCGATAAATTGGGACGTCGTTTTTCAGCGGAGTTCGGTCTCCTTACTTCTCCTCCGTGGGCCAGATAGACAGCCCCCCGTCACAAATAAGGGTCGCTTCGTTTCTGCTCTCGAAAAATGCCCAGTTCCGGCTCATTCGGATTTGAATTGAATAATGACTGGATTCAATTATGCCACCTCGAATTTCACAAAACATATAACGTATAAATAAATTAATTAATTAATTAACGACGTAATTAGTCGTTTTTTCTTCTTTTCGTAATCGACCTAGCATATAGTTAAGAACTGGTGAAGCACTGGTGGTGCACGAGTGCAGCATTATTCTTTCGGAAACGGTGTACCTACTGTCCTACAGGATGCACGCCTGGCCGCATAACACGCTTGCCGAGATGTCATCAGCACTGCTCCCACTGTGTTTTAATTTAAAAAAAGCACACTGTATAGTGTATATTAGCTAAATGCATAACCTTCCAGAAATAGAAGCACAAGCAAGAACGCCAACAAACTTTCTGTTGTCAATGTGTGTTTATAAAATGTCGTGCGACCAGAAGATGTCGAACTGCGAACTTCTGAAAGTGGATCGATGGATTCGGCCGTAAATATATTTATTCCGTGCATCGTGGGGTCTTCTAGAAAAAAAACTCGGAAGGTTGTCGTGTAGAGTGCGGTTCTCCGAGGTGGTGTACCGGTATGAACTGAGCACGCAAATTTTATCCCCTCTTGCGTTGCTAGCCTCCGTCATCACATCTTGCTACATCCCACACATTAAGTTATCGCTTCAATCAATACAACTGACGACGATAAGTCATTTTCAGAGCGAATTAGCTGGAATATAATATTTCAAACGCGATTTAATGTCAAGAAGACTCCACACACGCATATCCGTACACGCACAGACGTCATTGAAGTAGGACATTTCTCTGCTGTCAAAGCTGGGTCAGGGAGTTGTTTCAGTTGTAGTCGTGGAGAGGATGAGATGACGATGACAGTAATTACAACAACAACAAATTAATTAATGAATTAATGATAATGAATGAGGAAATTCGCCACATAAGGTGTGGCCCACTATCCCAAGGCACAATGGGCAGGATGAGATGCGTCCTGATGATGAGGTGATGAACGATGCTAAATAGTGACAATAATTAGCAAACGATGAAGGGTCACTAAGTTACATCGGATGCTCCTATATAGGCAAGTACACTTACCGGAAGACATGTCTGACTCTCTTTTATACTTCCGTATTGCTCTATCAAGCACTGTTTGAGATCTTTATATGCCGTTCTGGTGTCATTGGTCCACCAATTCAGTAACTCTCCTTTAGAGTTGAATTGACTGCCTGTCGCACATAATATCGGAAGATTGTTATACAGATTGTAAGTTGAGTGACAACTTCAAAACATATTTTTGCCATTTGTTTTTCGGATGCACTTTTGTTTTTCTTTTCGGAGAACATGTAGACATAAAAGCAGCAAAAAGTGTTAGTGCTGCAAAGCAATTGTGGCTATGAGCGGCGTATAGATGAGGACAGATGGAGAGAGGACAGCAAGAAGGAGTGGGTGACCGGGGGTGGGGGGGTTAGTATGTGTGCTGGGCCGACTTCAGGGGAACTGTGCCGACATTCGTCTCGAAAGTCTACGGAAAACCCAGGGAGCAGCTCAGACGCACAGTTGGTGGTAAGGTTCCAACCCGCCACTTCCCGGTCTTCAGCACGACCATAGCTACCACCAACGAGCGGGACGCCCTAACCCGCTCGCCCATTCCCTGGTTGTCACTTTAATGATTTTGCAAATAAATTGTATCAAACTAATAGCAACGTTAGTCACAGTGCCCTAAGGTAGGTGCCGTTTGTTTGTCTATCCTTTATTTCCTAATTATTTTGTTTTATTTTTCATTTATTTTATTTTTCTTGCATTATTTTTTTTCTTTGCGGAATAGCAAGCCGACGTCCCGTTCGGCTGACCTTTCCCCCGTTTTCTTCCTTTGGTCTAATAAATATATCCTCCCCCCCCCCCACACACACACCTCAGGTAGGCAAAATTAATTCACTGACAGACCACTCGGGCGTCGCTCATGACCGTAGTTTTCTCGCAGTAAAGCAACGAATTATCATTTGTCGCAGTATGTAGTAAATTGAGTGGAGCTCAGTATGTCCAGTAATTTCTGAAACTCAACATTGTTTAATGTTGTTCTTCCATAGCTACTGTAGGGTAGTAAGGGATGCTCCGGACAATTTGAAGAAACTGAGAGGCAGGTATTATGCTTCAAATCTGTATTCTCTCCCAGAGAGATTGGACAGGAACATGAGGCCTAATTTCTTCAGTGGAGTGTGAGATAAAATGTGGCCACGACTTACAGCCACAAACCCTATATTGAATGAAAGGCGTCATATATTTACAACTACGATTTCTTCTGGAAGGCTCTGTGTGGGGCTAAACGAGAAACGTGTTAAAGCGTGGATAAGGATGTAGCTTCTTATTTATTTATTTATTTTATAATTGGAGGTTTACGTCGCGAGACAAGTGTCATTATGAGCGACGCCCCAGCGGTCGGTCTGTAGATTCCTTTTGCACACCTTAAGGTTCGATGAAATCTCACCACACGGTACCCCGTATTTAACGTCCCTCGCGGAAGACGGCGCGTCTAAGCAACTTGTACCCTGCCAACAAGCTGCTGGCGTCCTCGGCCGGGTTCGAACCAGCGATCTCGGGATCAGAAGGCGAACACGCTACCTACTGAGCCACCGAGGCCTGTAGCTTTCCTGGCTGTGTAGTGTAAAGTACGTAGTTGCCCCTACCCTACACAGTGTTTAAAGGGCTGTCTGCTAAGCAGCTTTACACGATAAATGAAATAAATAAATTAGATACCGACCAGCGTGTCAGCGTGTTCCGACCAGCGTGTCAGTGGCATTACACAGAGCCGTAGCGATGGGGGGGGGGGGGAGGCGAGAGGGTCAGGCGCCCCTGCTGGAGAGGGCGCCGAACGGCAGGCACTGGCAGGTAGACAGTATAAAGCGGGAATAAGGATAATTTGAATTTACGATATCGGCAGTGCAAATAAGCATTTTCTTTTCTTTGCTTACGGAGCGTCTGGGGGCAGTGAGAGAGTGGGGGAGGGACGCTTCATTGTTTACCTTGCCCTGGGCGCAAACTGGCCTCGCGACGGCTCTGGCAATACATAATAATAAATTTGCATTTCGAGGCAATTGCAGCGCATGGAAATAATTGCCTAGACAGTAGAGGGCGTTTTTGGTTTTCCTTTCCTCTGAGACGGGAAGCTGTCTGTGCGTTTCAGTTTGTGGCGGAGCATTCGTCTAACGCCGTTCTCGTCATGTTGAGCTTTGAGAAACTTGCCCAATTTGTGTATTTGAAGCAACACCACCGCAGCCCTGCCTGCCTCAGTAGACGCGTGAACGTTGTTGAAAATTAGTAACGTCACGGCCCTCTCTCGGACTTGTCACAATTCCATGAGCTAAGTGTTCATTCTTCTCGGCCTCTTTAAACCATTAAAATCGACACGGGAGTCACATGATGCAGTCTTGTGAAGCAAAAGTCTTCTGGTTTTCCCTGAGAGCTAAGTAGTGTCACCATGAAGTTACATTCGCTACACCTAGGGTGGTACGCTTTTGTATACCAGCCAAGAAAGCGACACTTCACAATGAAAATACGACACTTGGTAGTGAAGGGAAGCTACAGCAGAAGGAAGCGTTTGTGTAACGTACATACCCTTGTCATCAAAAGCGTGGGTGACTTCATGGCCAATAATTACTCCTATTCCTCCCATGTTCAGTGACCTGCAGAGTGAACACTGTTTACAAAAAACGCAACCTCCGAAGCTTGCTTTGTTACGAATAAAGTCAACGGCATAGCAGAGTAAAAAGTATCCTCCTCTCCTAGCACATAGAGCACAAGACGGAATCGTCCATATGCATGCAATGTTTCACCCCAGCTATCCGGTTGGCAGTGACACGACCCAGAGAGGAGGTCACTACAAATCAACGTTTCACGAAGACCCTTCGGGAACACGACTACCTCCCAGGTAACGTCGAACAATATCCATGTGATCGCGCACTAATTTGAATCGGGTACAACAGGATCCCGGTGGTGGTGGTGGTGATGGTGAAAGGGCTTGCCGTTGTCGGCCTCACATATGTGGGCAACGTCACGACTGACGCCCTGGGGAAATGTGCGTCCTGGGCCGACTTCTAGGGGGACTGTGCCGACATATGTCTGAAAGCGTCTGAGGAAAACCCAGGAAAAACCCCAGACAGCACAGCCGGCACCGGGATTCGAACCCCGGTACCTCCCAGTCTCGACGTGACATGGCTAGCACGCTAACCACTGGGCCACGGGAGCTGGTCCCCTTCCGTGAAACTCCATAGAAGGGCCAGTGATGGCTGAGGTGTCACGTGACATCAGCACCGAAGGAAGACGAGGAACCGGTAGGCGACGGCATCTGGTGGAAGCACTTCCTAGCAGGAACAACAGCGAAGGCGTAACATCGCATTTCGCATCGCACGGCATCCTTCACCGCATTCAGGTCCTGGGGATCGCGGTCGTATTACTGTGTCCTGGACCAAGGGACTTCGCGGTCAGCTCCACTGCTCAAGGTTCAGGCTTCAACACAGTGCGACAACCCAGGTGATCCGTTCGCCAACTGTTTCTTCAAGTGAGAGCCTTCTACCTGAGTTAGAATTCTACGGGCGCGAAACACTCGGAAACCACCGGACGAGCTGTCAGTGAAACATATTATTCCATCTTAGCCTTGTGTGCGTTTCATGTCCTGCAACAGACTAGGAGAGCAAAACATCTAGCCGCACTGCCATCGTGCTGGACTACAAGAGAGCTTCTGCCTCTAAAAAAGTCCATGTATATTTTTGCATTCGACCAAAGCGCGCTGGAGCGCCGATCTATGCATATCGACTTCACCCAATGCTCTGATGAGGAGACATATTTTTCTTGACTTTGCACCACTTGTCAAATGTAGCGTCTACTTCGATTAGTCTTTCAAATGGAGATTCATTTATGGCACTTTGGCATCTTCATTACATAAAGCAGCGTGAGACAATATCCAATAGGGCTGCATGTACTCTGCACTTTGGGGCACACGCAACGTCATTATGGTGCACAATCGTAAGGAATCGGGCAAATTGGAAATGGTCAAACATAGTGAAAGGTAAAATACACGGGATAGGGAGGGAGCAGACGGGACGAGCGGTACACTACGAACAAGGAAACTTTAATGAACCAATGTTTGTTTAATCATTAAAAGCGGTAAAAACCTTGAGAGTGCGGGGCTTAAAAACGGACACACACAACACACCGAACTGAATTTTCAAGAGATGGGTTTTAATGGTGCAGCAAGAGAGTATTTATAGCTTGGTACATTTCGATGTCAAAAATACAGGTAACAAGATCTAGTAGTAGTAAATGAGCTGGATGGGGGGGGGGGTGCCGGAGAATGGTGGCTGCCCCCTGGGGCGCGTGCAGTGTACTGGCTCTAGTGGTCGGTGCAAATGTGGGTTGATGGACCGCGCGCCACGAACAGGTGATTATTCGGAACTGGAGCTGCGCTCGGAACCTACAGAGATCTACAGTCCGAGTGAAGGATATTCGGTCATCCTGTTACATTGGCGACTAGGATGGGATCTAATCTAGCGGTTATCTAAGGTTATAAAGGTGTGTCTACATAAAGCAGGTTCTTCTTTTCGTTGGGAAGGTGACATAGCAAAAAACAGGTGTTTCACAGCCGCCGAACCTTGTCCCACTCATATACCCACAACGTCATCTGTTTGAATAAAGCCGACACGTTATTTACTGAGGACGATGTTGTTTCGTAGAGGCAGGCGTGAAACCATATTACCGCGACATACGCGAGCTTACACTGTCCGGTGTCTTTTTCTCCAGTTGATGTTTCAAAGTAGAACTCGAATGCAGTTGTGGGAACTTTGAGCAGGGTTCCAGTTCACTTCAGGACAATCAAGTTGAACAAAAACATCAGATAGCTAGGCAGTCGCACAGAGAATAACATGCAGTGGCCAGCAAAGACGCGCGCGAACACCATAGCTCCGAAAAACGTAATTCCCACAGTGCACCGAGCGCTTTCGCGCTGCCTCCCGGGTTTCATGCAAGTAGTCGATTGTAAATTATTACGGTATGATGACTATTCTGTTCTCCGAAGACATATCGTCTCAGTTAGATTTGTAAGTCGC
Source organism: Ornithodoros turicata (assembly GCF_037126465.1). Taxonomy (NCBI): domain Eukaryota; kingdom Metazoa; phylum Arthropoda; class Arachnida; order Ixodida; family Argasidae; genus Ornithodoros; species Ornithodoros turicata. The sequence goes on from NC_088201.1 coordinate 105,659,464, forward strand.
TCTCCAGCTGGACACTCTTCTTTGTCGGAACAGAGCCTTCGCGGGACGTCGTCGCACCGCGATGACGTTTCTCGGCAGTTGTTAGGTTATTTGTAGAACTCTTCCTATCCTTTATCTCCTGTGTCACGGTATTCGCGTGTTCTGGTGTGTTCAGTAGTAGTATTATTTACATCAGAAGACGCCGAGTAGCTGTCGCTTTCCACCTCTGTGTCATTATCCATGGGTAGGCATCTTCGGCAGGATGGTGCAACAGTGCCTATGTTCGGCGCTGCTGGTTATATTAGAGGATGCGCCCTCACGGAGAGCGGGATCTGCCTGATTTGGCAGTTGCTCACACTGTATGCTATTGACGAGACGCAAAAAATTTCACGTTCACCCATTGGGTCGTCACTGAGTTTGGGGGGCTAGTACCACAGTATACAGGTTTCGTTGGCAAGCTCATGCAGAGCAGTGTCTACGTTTGCTGCTGAGGACGTGGGTATTGGTCGTCGGAGAATCCCAGCGAACTTTTCGATTCAAGCAGCCGTAGCATGTACGCATGTGCGAATAAGTATTTTAAAACCGAAGCGAATACGAGTGTCACAAAGCTCATGTGTTCTTCACAGTAAAAAGAGGGGTCCACGGATACGTACAGTTCAAGCATTTGCATTTTCTTTTGTTAACAGTGCCCGTTTATGGGTCTGGCCTCTGCCGAGAGTCGGACAGGGAGCAAACGGGAACGCAGCTGTAACCGCAGAGTGTCGTTTATGGCGCTCACGTTAATTGATTTTTGGGTATGCTCCCTTTCTTAGCGAGCGGCCCGTATATGTATATTTTTTTATGACAATGCTTCTCAGAATGCAAAAACGCGGGAAAACTTCCGAGACAACGGGGGAGTTGAAAAGCAGCAGTGCAAGCGAACGGTGGTGTGTCGAGACCGGGTCGACGAAGTGTCGGACTTGGGGACAGTCACCAAGGATAGAGTGTGCCAAGTGTTGTGTGTGTGGTCAACGCTGATCCCCGACACCGATCATCACCTCATCAGCTGGCTCCGCCCGAGACTTATTACTTCGGACTCTGGACTCCACCGCCGACACAGCTAAGCTATTTCAATCCTCATCGGACAGATCTAATGTATACCCTCAACCCATAACTCCATATGTTTAAAACTTCAGTGACCATTGTCTAACTGCCCTTCTACCTATTGTTCCGATTTCACTCCTACTCAAATAGTGTTGTTTAATAGAATACCTCTATAGTATCTGACAATTGTTTTGATTAAGTAAATTGTTGTGTTATGAAGGTTACACCTGTGTTTGGCCTCCGGTTCATTCCGCTCCCGCTTCCCCAGAAGTGCACAGTGCACCAGTCGACCGTCCAAAACCTCAACCTTTCTTTTGCGCACACAGTTGGGACTCAGTGAGAGTAGGGTACGACGCTCGAGGAATTAAGTACTTTTTCTCGGGTAGCTCGAAGGTCCGGAGTTCCACCGCTGTGTGTGACATAAAGTGGCGTCCGCGACAGTAGTATATGATCAGCTCAACTGGCCCACAACTCACACAGTGGCCTGGACGCCATTAATGAGCAATTAGAGCTAATTGGGACCCCCCACATTAATCAGGATAATTCAGGGAGTCATTACACTAATTGGGGACCATCTAGGACGTGTCCAGACCACTGTGTGAGTTGTGGGCTAGTTGAGCTGATAAAAATAAAAAAAATAGATAGAGATAGAGTGGAGAGAAGGAGTATCGTTGAAGATCAACGACGCCATCTTGAAGAAAGCGGTCCGGAACGGCCGCTGACTGTCGCTGGGCGACGGAGCACGGAGGCAGGTTGCAAAGCATCGCAGCTATGACCACCAGTTCCGGACATCCTGTGACGTCAGCTGTGACGTCATCATGACATGTCTGGGCAGGTTAGGACAGCTCTGGGCAAGCAAGGAGAAAAACACTCGTAATACAGAGGATGGGAAAGCAAGAGTATGCAAACCATCAATAGCTAACAACAAAAAGAATTAGTTACACAACAAATGAGCCCACCAGAACAGGAGCGCAGAACCATGCGACTGCTCCATCCGAGAGGCAGGCAGAAACTGACTCGTAATGCTTTTTTGTCCTGTATAAAGCCCCGCAGCTGCACCCCCGAGCAGGTTACTTTCTCAACTAATCTCACAACAAAATTATTAAGAATCACGCCAGCGCTACAACAGTTCCCAAGGCAGAAGAAGATAGAAAATGGCGGGGATGCCCGGACAACAGCAACCAGCACCCGACGTGCACTGGCACGAAAATCGCAAACAAAGCGGGAACAAAGTTGGCAAAAGCATTAGTTACACAACAAATCACCTCACCACAGCAGGAGCGCAGACCGATGCGACTGCTCTCCGTGACAGCCCGCCAGAAACTGAGCGAGCGCAGGGAGCGCACGTCTGCTTTCCGCGACAGCCGGAGAGAAACTGACTGAGGCGCCGCTCCGCGGCCGCTACGCATACGCGCTCCTAGCGCCCTCTGGGGCGACCACCTCCGAGAGGCTAAGAGTGAAGAGCATTCCTGCGCCCCCTGCTGGCCATTCTCATTGGTCGTGAGGCTAAGAGAGAAGAGCATTCCTGCGCCCCATGCTGGCCGTTCTCATTGGTCGTGACGTCATCCTATTGTCTCAGGGCTACCCTGTTTTTTTCCACTAATGCTCCTTTGGTCAATCTACAATGAAGCCACAGTATGACGTCATCATGCACCTGCGTGGCTCAAGGACGCGTACGCTCTAGACAGGGGACATATTATTTATTGAATCACTATCCCATGATTATTTCCTTTATTCTTCTATAACGATTGAATAGGAAACTATTGCAGAAGAGCACCATGCATGAAAGCTGATCGTAGGAATTCCAAAGTCTTACTAAATGAGACTTGCAAAAGAACAAAATATCCTAACACGTAACTCCGTCAACGGCAAATAAGAGGACTAGGTACTCAACAAATCAACAAAGAGTACGGGTAAACAGGAGCGCAGAACTCAGGGCAGCACTATCGTCAAGACAACAATGTTCCTTGTCAAAAAATAAAAAAATAAAAAACGTCAACACAGGAAAGCATGCAAATCGGGGCATGTCAGAACACGTCAGCACAAATTGTACGAGTGCTGGGCAACAGAGGAAAACAAACAAACACTTGAACAGAGTGAAAAAGACACTCACCATCATTTTTCCCGTTCACAGCATTCCCTCATTGTAAATCCGCTCGTCACAAAATCCACCTGCATCGTCGAACACCATTCACCAGTGACGAACCACACATCCGCACCCCATCAGAGGCAGACAGAACCCCACCGAAGCTACGCTCTTCCACTGACGGCCAACGCCAGGAGCAGAATTTGCGTGTCGAGACCCATCAGTGTCCAAGAGAGAAGTGAAACCTTGCGCCCCCTGCAGGCCGTTCTCATTGGTCGTGACGTCATCCTATTGTCTCAGGGCTACACAGTTTTTTTCCACTAATGCTCCTCTAGACAAGGTCAACCTGAAACAATAGTCTCTCGGTATGCGGTCATCATGCAGGTGCGTGGCTCAAGGACGCATACGCTCTAGACAGGGCACCTGTTATTTATTGAATCACTATCCCTAGATTATTTCCTTTATTCTACGATAATGATTGCATAGGGAACTATTGCAGAAAAACACCATAGACAAGAGGAGATTGTAGCATTTCATTCCCAAAGTCTTACTGAACAGGAAAAAAAAAATGGTTCAGCAAGACATAAAGTCACACACCTGTCCCCCTCGCGGTTACTCTCTGAACTAAATGAATCGCAAAATTATTAAGAATTGCTCTACTCCCATTCAAGGCAGCACTATCGTCAAGAATATGCCTTGTACAAAAGGAAAAAAACTACATGCAGAAGGAAAGCATGTCAGAACAAGCCCAGGCATGTCAGCACATGTTTGTCAGACAAGGGGGGAAAAAGCGAAAAGAAACAAAGAAGGAAACCAGCATCAAACTATTTCTTCTTATTCAAAAACAGTGCTCATCATAAATCTGCCCAGGACAATACACACTATTTTTCTATTGCCACACTTTTTTCCAGTAACGGTCAATGCATTGCTACAGACTGCGTGACGTCATCACATCCTGTCTGAAGAAGAAGACACCGGCAAAGACTCCTATTATTTATTGAATCGCAAGATTATTTCCTTTGTCCTACTCTTAATGACATTGATTCTCTCATTAAAATTCAACAAAAAAGCACCTCGCATATTAACGATTTTCACCCATTTTTCAACGATTTTCAACGATTTTCACCCAAAGGCTCATCATGGTCATTAGAATTACAGTAAACTGCCACTGCTCTTTTAAAATAATAAGTGAGACCACTCAACATCACCTCCAGGCTTATGTAATACATGACCCTTTCTATGCTCATACATTCGTTGTCTGAGGCTACACCTGCGAGCAAAAAAGGCGCGGAAGCCGGGTGGGCAAAGTTCCATTCGCGCATTGCGAGCAAAAAGGCGCGAAAGCACAAGACAGAACGCCTTTACGGGAACACGATAGCATTCCTATACTATATTAATGATTATTGCATTGCAGTTTCGAAAAACTACAACTAAACTATAATTTTAGGAGCCCAACTTTCTATGGAAACTATAATTGCCCTATTACTTGGATCGCTACTAATGAAGCGCTCCAATTTTTTCTCTCTTCCCATTTCAGCCTTGTCATGCAGGGAAGCAGACTCATATCCAAAATAATTAATTTACACTGAGGGTGCCGTGCTTCAGGAATTCCTATCCTGCGCTCAGATGCAAGCATTTCTTCACGGATACCTTTAACAGCTGACTTCCTCAACATATCGAACACCCAACAAAATCAAACAAACAATCAGAGAAACCCTCTTCTCAGCTGCACCATGCGACTTTCTTCTGCGTAAAATTGGTGATTTGAAGAAGAGAGCAGCGAAAAATTGCGCGCGCTTGTGCTCGACCTGAAGCATATGCCAATAAACCAAGAAAAAGGCACTCATGTCTGGTATCTGATAGTGCCACATACACAGACGCATTGCCCTTGCGTAAAGAAAGCACAGGACACGGATACACAAATTTCCTTAGGTGAGCAGGGAAAAGGCTTAAGACCACAGGTCACGACACATCGCCACGCGGCTAGCACAACATGACACCAACAAGATACTAGCAGCGGGAAGAACTGCAACACTGCTAAACAAGTACAGACATGCCACGATGGCGTCACAAATCAGGAAGAAAAAAAAAGAAAAAAAAGCACACGCACGCACGCACAGAGGACAACGCATTAAACACACGGAGCGCTCCGGAATAATCGTAGCGTCACCGCACATCGCTACGAAGCTAAACGTCTAACACAAGACGACATCAACAAGATATTAGCGAAGGGTAAAAATTGCAACACTACCGAACAAGTCCAGACATGCGACATCGCATACAAAACACTGCTCATCGGGGAAAAGGCCTAAGCCTGCGGCGGATCATCATAGAGCGTACACAACTTCATTTTTTCTATTTTGCGTAAACTAAACGCGGTCTGCTTGGAAAACGACGTACAAATTTTCTTAAGGAGCAGAGAAATATTTCTACTCCATGCTCAGATACCAGCATTTCTGCTCAAAAACCTGCAAAATTAAACACTGCTTACTTCGTCAAGATATCGAACAAAATCAAACAAACAACCCCACTTCCACTGGTAGAACACTATTCAGCTATTACGCAGGAGGCTTTCTTCTACATAAAAAGTAGAGAAAATAAGAAAAGAGCAGCGAAATATTACACGCACATTTGCTTGACTTAAAAAACCTGAAGCATATGCCAATAAACCAAGAAAAAGACACTCATGTCTGGTATCTGATAGTGCCACATACACAGACGCATTGCCCTTGCGTAAAGAAAGCACAGGACAGGGATACACAAATTTCCTTAGGTGAGCAGGGAAAAGGCTGAAGACCTCAGGTCACCACACATCGCCACGCGCCTAGCACAACATGACAGCAACAAGATACTAGCAGCGGGAAGAACTGCAACACTGATAAACAAGTCCAGACATGCCACGATGACGTCACAAATCAGGAGAAAAAAAAGCACACGCATGCACGCACAGAGGACAACGCATTAAACACACGGAGCGCTCAGGAATAATCGTAGCGTTACCGCACATCACTACGAAGCTCAACGTCTAACACAAGACGACGACAACAACAAGATATTAACGAAGGGTAAAAATTGCAACACTGAACAAGTCCAGACATGCGACATCGCATACAAAACACTGCTCATCGGGGAAAAGGCCTAAGCCTGCGGCGGATCATCATAGAGCATACACAACTTCATTTTTCTATTTTGCGTAAACTAAACGCGGTCTGCTTGGAAAACGACGTACAAATTTTCTTAGGGAGCAGAGAAATATAGAAATTTGTACTCCGTGCTCAGATACCAGCATTTCTGCTCAAAAACCTGCAAAATTAAGCTCTGCTTACTTCGTTAAGATATCGAACACCCAACAAAATCAAACAAACAACCCCACTTCCACTGGTAGAACACTATTCAGCTTTTACGCAGGAGGCTTTCTTCTACATAAAAAGTAGAGAAAATAAGAAAAGAGCAGCGAAATATTACACGCACTTTTGCTCGCATAGCTATAAGGGAAAAAAATAAATAAAATAACGACGCACACGCTAAGAAACTGTGACAAAGACACCCATTTCTGCTATCAGATAATTATTGCATAATGCTAAATACTCATTTGCATTGGCCCTGCGTGAAGAAACCACAGGACAGGGATACACAATCTATCTTAAGCGAGCACGGAAAGTCACTTCTACTCGAACAGCTTAATACCATAAAGTCTGAATTTTTGCAAAGAAAATAAAGCCTGAACAGCGCTACGAAGGTGACAGACACATACTAACAAACAAACAAACACTTCTTCGAGTCTGTATTATCTTTTAAAAAATAACGAAAGCACACGTAAAAAAAAATCAAATCGGCTAGGTAGCCTACCAGACGTTGTGCCTTAAAGTTGGCTGCACGCAATGTGCGGAAGCATGCTGTGAAGCCAACTTGCGGTTTTGCTGGATGCACATGAAGTCCGATTCCAATTGGAAATCGCGCTAAGGACGTGCCAAACGTGGAATTTTCGCAAGATTAATCCCAATACCTGGAATTCTGTTCATTTTAGCGGGAATGCTGGCGCTTGTGCTCCATTATTCGAAATTTTCGAATATTCGAATTTCTCGATTATCAAATTTTCGAATACGAATAGGGTTCGAATATCAACAATATTCGAACAATATTCGAAATTTCGAATATTCGCACACCTCTAGTGAATACTGACACTCAACGATATATAACAAAAAACAAACAAATTCCATTCTCATGAACTCTCCTCTGCCGAGCGGCTTTCTCCTGCTCTACCTGGATGCTGACTTTTTCCCCCCTCACCTACATTCTGAGTAAAAACAGTGACAGAAGAAAAGAACCGCGAAAAATTACACGCATTTGTGTCACAGGACAGGGATACACAAATTTCCTTAAGTGAGCAGGGAAAAGGCTTAAGTCGGTACCGCTCAGGAATAATCGGAGAATCACCGCGTATCGCTACGCGGCTAGCGCTTGAACAGCGCTACGAACGTGACAGATACATACTAACAAACAAACAAACAACAGCAGGACCGGCGTCGGGCACTCATAAAATACCCTGCCCAAAACAAAGAGTTCGCCAGGTTCGCGAGGCAATTCCATTAAAAACGCTCGTCCAATCCTACAGATAGCAATGCAAACGCGACTGCCCTTATTTTTTAAACCACTATTTCACGCAATAGTACATAAATGTATCACTCGTGCCACACGAAAAGGCAAACACTTACTTGTCAAGTGGGGTCCGAGCGCGTGCGCGCGCGCACACACACACACTAACATTTTCACACTCACAAACACAAAGTCTATTTTCACAACCACATAAATCCATATTATTCCTCAGGTCAATAATTATCCTGCCATCGTCAAAAGACGGCACAGACATGTATGCTTACGCAAGACAATCGGTCCTCGTTCCGGATGTAATAGGATATCGTCACTCGGCCGGCGCGAACCAATAAAGAAAGAAAGGAATGCATGTTCGCTATACGAAGAAAACGGTGCCGTGCTTCTACGCAGCGATCATTATACAGACGCGTAAATGTGAACATCATTCGCTACACACTGTAGCTCTCATCATTTTTAAACCAAACCGTGTTCATAGGTCTTCACTAAATAGGTGAGCCGATAATGACTCCAAATAAAATAAAATAAAATAATCATTCCAGCATCGCTGGCTGCAAGCTTGGGTACCCAACAGAGCAGCGCGCTCCTATCAACACGCCTTGGGCTGACCTTACACACCCGAAGCCTTTTCTGAATGCATTCTGCCGGCGCTGGAATAAAAGATTTATCGCGAGGGTACTATGATGTCAGCTCTGTTGCTGTTTAAGTGATAAAACAGTGCGCCCGAACCGCGAAGCGCGCGCGCGGGGCCGGTCTCGCGGTTTGGACTCGCGACGCGTGCGATTCCCCGCGGCGCGAGCACAACGCGGACCCGTTCTCGCGGGTTGGACGCGCGCGATTGCCCGAGTAAGCGCACTGTTTTATCACTTAAACAGCAACAGAGCTGACATCGTAGTACCCTCGCGATAAATCTTTTATTCCAGCGCCGGCAGAATGCATTCAGAAAAGGCTTCGGGTGTGTAAGGTCAGCCCAAGGCGTGTTGATAGGAGCGCGCTGCTCTGTTGGGTACCCAAGCTTGCAGCCAGCGATGCTGGAATGATTATTTTATTTTATTTTATTTGGAGTCATTATCGGCTCACCTATTTAGTGAAGACCTATGAACACGGTTTGGTTTAAAAATGATGAGAGCTACAGTGTGTAGCGAATGATGTTCACATTTACGCGTCTGTATTATGATCGCTGCGTAGAAGCACGGCACCGTTTTCTTCGTATAGCGAACATGCATTCCTTTCTTTCTTTATTGGTTCGCGCCGGCCGAGTGACGATATCCTATTACATCCGGAACGAGGACCGATTGTCTTGCGTAAGCATACATGTCTGTGCCGTCTTTTGACGATGGCAGGATAATTATTGACCTGAGGAATAATATGGATTTATGTGGTTGTGAAAATAGACTTTGTGTTTTTGAGTGTGAAAATGTTAGTGTGTGTGTGTGTGCCTGTGTGTGTGCGCGCGCGCACGCGCTGGGACCCCACTTGACAAGTAAGTGTTTGCCTTTTCGTGTGGCACGAGTGATACATTTATGTACTATTGCGTGAAATAGTGGTTTAAAAAATAAGGGCAGTCGCGTTTGCATTGCTATCTGTAGGATAGGACGAGGGTTTTAGTGGAATTGCCTCGCGAACCTGGCGAACTCTTTGTTTTGGGCAGGGTATTTTATGAGTGCCCGACGCCGGTCCTGCTTTTTTTTGTTTGTTTGTTAGTATGTATCTGTCACGTTCGTAGCGCTGTTCAAGCGCTAGCCGCGTAGCGATACGCGGTGATTCTCCGATTATTCCTGAGCGGTACCGACTTAAGCCTTTTCCCTGCTCACTTAAGGAAATTTGTGTATCCCTGTCCTGTGACACAAATGCGTGTAATTTTTCGAGGTTCTTTTCTTCTGTCACTGTTTTTACTCAGAATGTAGGTGAGGGGGGAAAAAGTCAGCATCCAGGTAGAGCAGGAGAAAGCCGCTCGGCAGAGGAGAGTTCATGAGAATGGAATTTGTTTGTTTTTTGTTATATATCGTTGAGTGTCAGTATTCACTAGAGGTGTGCGAATATTCGAAATTTCGAATATTGTTCGAATATTGTTGATTTTCGAACCCTATTCGTATTCGAAAATTTGATAATCGAGAAATTCGAATATTCGAAAATTTCGAATAATGGAGCACAAGCGCCAGCATTCCCGCTAAAATGAACAGAATTCCAGGTATTGGGATTAATCTTGCGAAAATTCCACGTTTGGCACGTCCTTAGCGCGATTTCCGATTGGAATCGGACTTCATGTGCATCCAGCAAAACCGCAAGTTGGCTTCACAGCATGCTTCCGCACATTGCGTGCAGCCAACTTTAAGGCACAACGTCTGGTAGGCTACCTAGCCGATTTGATTTTTTTTTACGTGTGCTTTCGTTATTTTTTAAAAGATAATACAGACTCGAAGAAGTGTTTGTTTGTTTGTTAGTATGTGTCTGTCACCTTCGTAGCGCTGTTCAGGCTTTATTTTCTTTGCAAAAATTCAGACTTTATGGTATTAAGCTGTTCGAGTAGAAGTGACTTTCCGTGCTCGCTTAAGATAGATTGTGTATCCCTGTCCTGTGGTTTCTTCACGCAGGGCCAATGCAAATGAGTATTTAGCATTATGCAATAATTATCTGATAGCAGAAATGGGTGTCTTTGTCACTGTTTATTAGCGTGTGCGTCGTTATTTTATTTATTTTTTTCTCTTATAGCTATGCGAGCAAAAGTGCGTGTAATATTTCGCTGCTCTTTTCTTATTTTCTCTACTTTTGATGTAGAAGAAAGCCTCCTGCGTAAAAGCTGAATAGTGTTCTACCAGTGGAAGTGGGGTTGTTTGTTTGATTTTGTTGGGTGTTCGATATCTTAACGAAGTAAGCAGAGCTTAATTTTGCAGGTTTTTGAGCAGAAATGCTGGTATCTGAGCACGGAGTACAAATTTTTATATTTCTCTGCTCCCTAAGAAAATTTGTACGTCGTTTTCCAAGCAGACCGCGTTTAGTTTACGCAAAATAGAAAAATGAAGTTGTGTATGCTCTATGATGATCCGCCGCAGGCTTAGGCCTTTTCCCCGATGAGCAGTGTTTTGTATGCGATGTCGCATGTCTGGACTTGTTCGGTAGTGTTGCAATTTTTACCCTTCGCTAATATCTTGTTGATGTCGTCTTGTGTTAGACGTTTAGCTTCGTAGCGATGTGCGGTAACGCTACGATTATTCCTGAGCGCTCCGTGTGTTTAATGCGTTGTCCTCTGTGCGTGCATGCGTGTGCTTTTTTTTCTCCTGATTTGTGACGTCATCGTGGCATGTCTGGACTTGTTTAGCAGTGTTGCAGTTCTTCCCGCTGCTAGTATCTTGTTGCTGTCATGTTGTGCTAGGCGCGTGGCGATGTGTGGTGACCTGAGGTCTTCAGCCTTTTCCCTGCTCACCTAAGGAAATTTGTGTATCCCTGTCCTGTGCTTTCTTTACGCAAGGGCAATGCGTCTGTGTATGTGGCACTATCAGATACCAGACATGAGTGTCTTTTTCTTGGTTTATTGGCATATGCTTCAGGTTTTTTAAGTCAAGCAAATGTGCGTGTAATATTTCGCTGCTCTTTTCTTATTTTCTCTACTTTTTATGTAGAAGAAAGCCTCCTGCGTAAAAGCTGAATAGTGTTCTACCAGTGGAAGTGGGGTTGTTTGTTTGATTTTGTTCGATATCTTGACGAAGTAAGCAGTGTTTAATTTTGCAGGTTTTTGAGCAGAAATGCTGGTATCTGAGCATGGAGTAGAAATATTTCTCTGCTCCTTAAGAAAATTTGTACGTCGTTTTCCAAGCAGACCGCGTTTAGTTTACGCAAAATAGAAAACATGAAGTTGTGTACGCTCTATGATGATCCGCCGCAGGCTTAGGCCTTTTCCCCGATGAGCAGTGTTTTGTATGCGATGTCGCATGTCTGGACTTGTTCGGTAGTGTTGCAATTTTTACCCTTCGCTAATATCTTGTTGGTGTCGTCTTGTGTTAGACGTTTAGCTTCGTAGCGATGTGCGGTGACGCTACGATTATTCCTGAGCGCTCCGTGTGTTTAATGCGTTGTCCTCTGTGCGTGCGTGCGTGTGCTTTTTTTTCTTTTTTTTTCTTCCTGATTTGTGACGCCATCGTGGCATGTCTGGACTTGTTTAGCAGTGTTGCAGTTCTTCCCGCTGCTAGTATCTTGTTGGTGTCATGTTGTGCTAGCCGCGTGGCGATGTGTCGTGACCTGTGGTCTTAAGCCTTTTCCCTGCTCACCTAAGGAAATTTGTGTATCCGTGTCCTGTGCTTTCTTTACGCAAGGGCAATGCGTCTGTGTATGTGGCACTATCAGATACCAGACATGAGTGCCTTTTTCTTGGTTTATTGGCATATGCTTCAGGTCGAGCACAAGCGCGCGCAATTTTTCGCTGCTCTCTTCTTCAAATCACCAATTTTACGCAGAAGAAAGTCGCATGGTGCAGCTGAGAAGAGGGTTTCTCTGATTGTTTGTTTGATTTTGTTGGGTGTTCGATATGTTGAGGAAGTCAGCTGTTAAAGGTATCCGTGAAGAAATGCTTGTATCTGAGCGCAGGATAGGAATTCCTGAAGCACAGCACCCTCAGTGTAAATTAATTATTTTGGATATGAGTCTGCTTCCCTGCATGACAAGGCTGAAATGGGAAGAGAGAAAAAATTGGCGCGCTTCATTAGTAGCGATCCAAGTAATAGGGCAATTATAGTTTCCATAGAAAGTTGGGCTCCTAAAATTATAGTTTAGTTGTAGTTTTTCTAAACTGCAATGCAATAATCATTAATATAGTATAAGAATGCTATCGTGTTCCCGTAAAGGCGTTCTGTCTTGTGCTTTCGCGCCTTTTTGCTCGCAATGCGCGAATGGAACTTTGCCCACCCGGCTTCCGCGCCTTTTTTGCTCGCAGGTGTAGCCTCAGACAACGAATGTATGAGCATAGAAAGGGTCATGTATTACATAAGCCTGGAGGTGATGTTGAGTGGTCTCACTTATTATTTTAAAAGAGCAGTGGCAGTTTACTGTAATTCTAATGACCATGATGAGCCTTTGGGTGAAAATCGTTGAAAATCGTTGAAAAATGGGTGAAAATCGTTAATATGCGAGGTGCTTTTTTGTTGAATTTTAATGACAGAATCAATGTCATTAAGAGTAGGACAAAGGAAATAATCTTGCGATTCAATAAATAATAGGAGTCTTTGCCGGTGTCTTCTTCTTCAGACAGGATGTGATGACGTCACGCAGTCTGTAGCAATGCATTGACCGTTACTGGAAAAAAGTGTGGCAATAGAAAAATAGTGTGTATTGTCCTGGGCAGATTTATGATGAGCACTGTTTTTGAATAAGAAGAAATAGTTTGATGCTGGTTTCCTTCTTTGTTTCTTTTCGCTTTTTCCCCCCTTGTCTGACAAACATGTGCTGACATGCCTGGGCTTGTTCTGACATGCTTTCCTTCTGCATGTAGTTTTTTTCCTTTTGTACAAGGCATATTCTTGACGATAGTGCTGCCTTGAATGGGAGTAGAGCAATTCTTAATAATTTTGCGATTCATTTAGTTCAGAGAGTAACCGCGAGGGGGACAGGTGTGTGACTTTATGTCTTGCTGAACCATTTTTTTTTTTCCTGTTCAGTAAGACTTTGGGAATGAAATGCTACAATCTCCTCTTGTCTATGGTGTTTTTCTGCAATAGTTCCCTACGCAATCATTATAGTAGAATAAAGGAAATAATCTAGGGATAGTGATTCAATAAATAACAGGTGCCCTGTCTAGAGCGTATGCGTCCTTGAGCCACGCACCTGCATGATGACCGCATACCGAGAGACTATTGTTTCAGGTTGACCTTGTCTAGAGGAGCATTAGTGGAAAAAAACTGTGTAGCCCTGAGACAATAGGATGACGTCACGACCAATGAGAATGGCCTGCAGGGGGCGCAAGGTTTCACTTCTCTCTTGGACACTGATGGGTCTCGACACGCAAATTCTGCTCCTGGCGTTGGCCGTCAGTGGAAGAGCGTAGCTTCGGTGGGGTTCTGTCTGCCTCTGATGGGGTGCGGATGTGTGGTTCGTCACTGGTGAATGGTGTTCGACGATGCAGGTGGATTTTGTGACGAGCGGATTTACAATGAGGGAATGCTGTGAACGGGAAAAATGATGGTGAGTGTCTTTTTCACTCTGTTCAAGTGTTTGTTTGTTTTCCTCTGTTGCCCAGCACTCGTACAATTTGTGCTGACGTGTTCTGACATGCCCCGATTTGCATGCTTTCCTGTGTTGACGTTTTTTATTTTTTTATTTTTTGACAAGGAACATTGTTGTCTTGACGATAGTGCTGCCCTGAGTTCTGCGCTCCTGTTTACCCGTACTCTTTGTTGATTTGTTGAGTACCTAGTCCTCTTATTTGCCGTTGATGGAGTTACGTGTTAAGATATTTTGTTCTTTTGCAAGTCTCATTTAGTAAGACTTTGGAATTCCTACGATCAGCTTTCATGCACGGTGCTCTTCTGCAATAGTTTCCTATTCAATCGTTATAGATGAATAAAGGAAATAATCATGGGATAGTGATTCAATAAATAATAGGTCCCCTGTCTAGAGCGTACGCGTCCTTGAGCCACGCAGGTGCATGATGACGTCATACTGTGGCTTCATTGTAGATTGACCAAAGGAGCATTAGTGGAAAAAAACAGGGTAGCCCTGAGACAATAGGATGACGTCACGACCAATGAGAACGGCCAGCAGGGGGCGCAGGAATGCTCTTCTCTCTTAGCCTCACGACCAATGGACCAGCTCCGGTGGCGCAGCGGTAACGCGTGCGCTTGGAGACTGGGAGGTCCGCGGTTCGAATCCGCGGGCCAGCTGTGCCGTCTGGGGTTTTTCCTGGGTTTCCCTCAGATGTGTAATAGGCGTATGCCGGCACAGTTCCCCTGAAGTCGGCCCATGGACGCAGCTATCCTCCCCCCGAGCGGATTCCGCTCGGTCTTCCACTTCACCCTTTCCTCCTCTCCACCATCTTTCCCTTCCCGAGAAACATGCCGACTAATCAGGCAGGCAGACCCCTCGGGTTCCTCCCAACGACACTCCTCCTCCTCCTCCTCCTCCACGACCAATGAGAATGGCCAGCAGGGGGCGCAGGAATGCTCTTCACTCTTAGCCTCTCGGAGGTGGTCGCCCCAGAGGGCGCTAGGAGCGCGTATGCGTAGCGGCCGCGGAGCGGCGCCTCAGTCAGTTTCTCTCCGGCTGTCGCGGAAAGCAGACGTGTGCTCCCTGCGCTCGCTCAGTTTCTGGCGGGCTGTCACGGAGAGCAGTCGCATCGGTCTGCGCTCCTGCTGTGGTGAGGTGATTTGTTGTGTAACTAATGCTTTCGCCAACTTTGTTCCCGCTTTGTTTGCGATTTTCGTGCCAGTGCACGTCGGGTGCTGGTTGCTGTTGTCCGGGCATCCCCGCCATTTTCTATCTTCTTCTGCCTTGGGAACTGTTGTAGCGCTGGCGTGATTCTTAATAATTTTGTTGTGAGATTAGTTGAGAAAGTAACCTGCTCGGGGGTGCAGCTGCGGGGCTTTATACAGGACAAAAAAGCATTACGAGTCAGTTTCTGCCTGCCTCTCGGATGGAGCAGTCGCATGGTTCTGCGCTCCTGTTCTGGTGGGCTCATTTGTTGTGTAACTAATTCTTTTTGTTGTTAGCTATTGATGGTTTGCATACTCTTGCTTTCCCATCCTCTGTATTACGAGTGCTTTTCTCCTTGCTTGCCCAGAGCTGTCCTAACCTGCCCAGACATGTCATGATGACGTCACAGCTGACGTCACAGGATGTCCGGAACTGGTGGTCATAGCTGCGATGCTTTGCAACCTGCCTCCGTGCTCCGTCGCCCAGCGACAGTCAGCGGCCGTTCCGGACCGCTTTCTTCAAGATGGCGTCGTTGATCTTCAACGATACTCCTTCTCTCCACTCTATCTCTATCTATTTTTTTTATTTTTATCAGCTCAACTAGCCCACAACTCACACAGTGGTCTGGACACGTCCTAGATGGTCCCCAATTAGTGTAATGACTCCCTGAATTATCCTGATTAATGTGGGGGGTCCCAATTAGCTCTAATTGCTCATTAATGGCGTCCAGGCCACTGTGTGAGTTGTGGGCCAGTTGAGCTGATCATATACTACTCGCGACAGGACGTGTCGACATCTGGAGGACTGGGAAGTGGTGAACTGTAGAGTGTCAGGGGTTGGTAATGCTAGAGGGCACATAGTAAACATTATGGAGATCTCAGAAATGATTGCGGCCGGAAAAGCGCGGGGACTCGCGGGGCAGGAGCACCGCGAGTGGGTAGATGCCGAACAGAAGAGAACAGTTTCACGTATCCGAGAACAACGAGTGTTCGACAGGGAAGTGGCAAAAGAAGCAGCCGAGCTAGAAAAGCGAAAAGTAGAAGGGAGCGCAAGGGCCGCCCAACTAGAAAAACAAAAAGTGGAAGCCAGCGCAAGGGCCACTGAGCTAGAAAAGGAGAAATTGGAGGAAGAGCGCAAGGTACTAGAGTTAAAACTCAAGCTTCAAGAGGGTCAGGCCCACAACGACAAGAAAGCAACGGGGTACAGAGTAGCATAGTTCCCGCTTTCAACACCTCGCACAGGTGGATGGCCGCCTTCGATGAAAAGAAAGACGACCTGGATGCTTATCTCCTGCGATTTGAACGTCTGGCAACCGGACAACGATGGACGGAGGAGCAGTGGGCCGCCGCCCTGAGTATGAGCCTCACGGGAGAGGCATTAGCAGTATTTGCGAGGCTTACGCCCGAGGATTCAGTTGACTACCACAAAGTAAAGAACGCGCTGCTACAACGGTTTCGGCTAACGCCCGATGGATTTAGAGAAAAGTTCAGGAACAGCAAGCCAGAAGAAGACGAAACTGGAACACGATACGCCGCAAGAATAGGGAGCTTGTTGGACAGATGGGTCGAATTATCCCAGACAAAGAAAGATTACAACAGTCTGCGAGAGATGCTAATCATGGAGCAGTTTGTAAAGGGTTGCCAGCCGAGGCTGGCACTTTTCCTCAAAGAGAAAGCAACTGGGTCCCTGGAAGAAATGGCGGGACTTGCAGATAGATTCATAGAAGCACAGGGGCAGACGTACCTAGGAAAGCCTAAGGGGGAAGAGAGGAAGAATGGCGAAGAAGCGAGCCACAAGCTCAACCTGAGGAGCTCGTCTGATCGCCTAAACCAGCAAAGATGTCATTTGTGTGATAGGTTCGGCCACCGAGCCTGGGAATGCCGCAAGAACTACGCGCGAAATCAGAGGAATGCTCTTACATGCAGCAACTGCGGAAGGAAAGGCCACCGTACAGACGAGTGTCGGGGTAAACCACAAGAAAAGAACCAAGCAGCCTGTGTGGTTGAGATGAAGCCCGACAGCAACGTGACCGACTCTCTTGTGACGAGGTATGTCGAGTTAAAAGATGGCAGGAAGGTGCCCGTCGTAAATGCAATGATGACAACAGATTGCCAAGCGCTGCTCAGGGGCATGCACGTACGCACGGGTAAAATGAAAGACAAGCTGGTATCAGTCCTGCGGGATACAGGAAGCAATACGGTGGTGGTGCGGAGGAGCCTTGTATCAGATGATGAACTAACATGCACGGAGGGCCCCGTATACCTGGTGGATGGCTCCATAAGGATTCTCCCGGAGGCCAACATAATCGTACAAACACCCTTCTACTGCGGAGAAGTGGTCGCAAAGTGTATGAAGGAGCCGCTTTACGATTTGATTCTAGGAAACATTCCTAATGTACGTGAAGCCGACAGCCCAATTGGAGGTTGGGAGGAAGAAACCGCCATCAAGCAAGTGGCAGAGGACCGCGAAACATCAGCGTCTGACAACTGCGCTGGCCCCGGCGTCACCGCAGCAGTGGAGACGCGAAGCCAAAAGAAAAGCCGCAACAGGCGACGAGGGGCAAGGCTGACACGTCTCCAAGCACCGACCGGAGAGGGCGAAGCACCCACAATGGAGGAGATCATTCAAGAGCAGGCGAACGAGCCCAGCTTGAGGTGCTGTTTCGAGCAGGTGGAAAAAAGGTTACCATGCAGGAACAAAAGACAAGAGTTTGAATTTCAAATAAGCAGGGGTCTCCTGTATCGCCACTACCTATCCAATGCGGGCTGAGAGGTCGAACAGTTGGTGCTACCGCGCAGGTACCGAAATACTGTAATCCGGATCGCTCACGAGGGCATTATGGCCAGACACATGGGTGTCAAAAAGACCATGGACCGCATTCTAGAAGATTTCTTCTGGCCAGGCATGCACGCGGAAGTGCAAAGGTTTGTCCGGTCCTACGACATCTGCCAGCGAACCACTCCGAAAGGACGGGTAGGAAAGGTACCGCTTGGAAGTGTCCCCACCATCGACACCCCTTTCCATCGTGTGGCAGTGGACATCATCGGACCCATCTCTCCACCATCCTCGAGGGGTAACCGCTACGTGCTGACCATGGTCGACTACGCGACTCGTTTCCCTGACGCCGTGGCACTGCCCAGCATCGAGACGGAGCGCGTCGCCGAGGCCCTCGTGGAGATGTTGGCACGGAATGGAATACCGAACGAAGTGCTGAGTGACCGAGGCACGAACGTCACTTCCGAAGTAATGAAGGAGGTAAGCCGCCTCCTCTCGCTCAAACAACTTCACACCACTCCCTACCATCCGATGGGGAATGGGCTCGTGGAAAGGTTTAACGGTACCCTTAAGATGATGTTGAAAAGAATGTGTCAGGAAAGACCCACAGACTGGGACCGTTACCTTGGACCGGTGCTGTTCGCTTACCGGGAAGTACCCCAAGCCAGCTTGGGGTTTTCGCCGTTTGAACTTCTCTACGGACGACACATCCGAGGCCCATTATCTGTTCTAAAGGAGCTGTGGACCAACGAAGCGATTGAAGGAGAAGTAAAGACTACGTATGAGTACGTAATGGACCTCAGAAACCGTCTCGAAGAGACGTGCAAGCTGGCCCATCAAGAACTGGAACACTCCAGTGATCGAT
The DNA here is from genome assembly GCF_037126465.1 of Ornithodoros turicata. NCBI lineage: Eukaryota > Metazoa > Arthropoda > Arachnida > Ixodida > Argasidae > Ornithodoros > Ornithodoros turicata. The sequence goes on from NC_088201.1 coordinate 105,678,261, forward strand.
ACAAGAGCTACTACGACAAACGAAGCCGCGCCCGGAAGCTGAACCCGGGTGACCAAGCCCTCATCCTGCTCCCGACGGACCAAAACAAGCTATTAATGCAGTGGAAGGGACCTTATCCGGTGGTGAGCCGTAAGAATGAAGTCGACTACGAGATAGATCTCGGCCACAGATCGCGACTTTTCCACATCAATATGCTTAAGAAATACGAGGAAAGGCACACAGCCGACGCTGAACCCACCGCTGCTACCGCATGTGCAGTGGTTGCAATGAACGAGACAGATGATAATCAAGGCCTGCCAGTGCTATCTCTTCACCAAAATGAGACTTTCCGGGACGTCGCACTCTCCCCCGCTCTAACGGAAGAGCAGAAGGAACAGGTACAGGAGGTGCTGAACAACCACAAATACATATTCTTAGACACACCTGGGAGAACTGATCTGGTACAGTGCGACCTCGAACTAACGACCGAAAAGCCCATCAACACAAAGCAATACCCTTTGCCATTCGCCGTACGCGAAACTATAGAAGATGAAGTACAGGCAATGTTACCTATGGGCATAGTGGAGAAGTGTAACTCCGCTTACAACTCCCCACTACTAGTGGTTAAGAAACCTGATGAAACGCACCGCCTGTGTATCGACTTCCGCAGGCTTAACGATAATCTGGTACAAGATTTGGAACCTAACCTAGAGCTGACGAATTATTCGCAGCGGTAGGGACCAAACGTTATTTCACGAAATTGGACTTCTCAAAGGGATACTGGCAGATCCTGCTAACAGAGGAGTCAAAAAAGAAGACCGCGTTCTCCAGCGAGTCGGGATTGTACCAATTTAAGTATATGCCCTTCGGCATTAAAACTGCGCCTGCCATATTCACACGGCTCATGCGAAAGCTTCTTGGAGATGTCCCCGACGTTGTTCATTATTATGACGACGTACTCATCGCCAGTGACTCATGGGAGGACCACCTCACCACCCTAAGAAAAGTATTTGGGAAGATCAGGACTGCAGGTCTCACCGTGCGAACATCAAAGTGCGAAATCGGCGCCGAAGAGATCTCGTTCCTGGGCCACCGGCTTGGCCCTTTCACCCCTTCCAAAGACACTCGAGAACATTCTCGACGCGAACAAACCGGAAACATTGCGTCAGGTGTGATCCTTCCTGGGGCTAGCTGGCTATTATCGGGAGTTCATTCCCAACTACGCCGAGATAGCAGCACCCCTCACCGACCTCACAAAGAAGGGTAAAGGAAACCGCGTGTCGTGGGGTCCCGAACAAGAGGAAGCGTTCAAGGAGCTAAAGAAGCGGCTATCAAGTGCTCCCGTCTTGAAGTTACCAGACTTCGGACGTCCCTTTGTCTTGCGGACAGACGCATCTGATCGTAGCCTCGGGGCCATACTCCTCGAAGAGGAAAAGGGGATCCTCCACCCGGTTTCATACGCGAGCCGTAAGCTGCTACCCCGCGAGGCCGCCTATTCTGCTATAGAACGGGAGGGGCTGGCCTTGGTGTGGGGGATACATAGGTACAAGACGTACTTGTACGGTCGGCATTTCACAGTGCAAACCGACCATCAGCCGTTACGGTACTTAAAGAAACAAAGACACCTCAACGGCCGCCTCCTCAGATGGAGTTTGCAGCTGCAAGAATATAGTTTTCGTGTCGAGTACATAAAGGGTACCGATAATGTAGGTGCAGACTACCTAAGCCGCATATAATCAGCTAATTTGTATACCAGACCATATGGCATGTGTTATAGTATTGTTACTGCCATTTTCGTGTGCAAACGTTGTCAAGTGCAAATATTTTGAGCGGGGTTGACATTGACTTATGCATCTGTATGCTACTTTAAATTCGTAGTATTGTACGGCTTTACCACATTGTGATGGTTATTTGTGCATTTGTCATGTTGCATTTAAAAGACAGACTATAGGGTTGTCCTATGTATTTTAGGTTTTGGGCGCCTGGTCTATTTAACGGTTTTGTCTCAGGCACTATGCGCTTGTATAGTTCTGTTACGGTAATCACTGCTATACGTTTTAGTGTTATTGAGCTTTGCGAATTATTTTCAATATGAACTGTGTTAATATTCTTAAGGTGAGGGTAGTGTCACAAAGCTCATGTGTTCTTCACAGTAAAAAGAGGGGTCCACGGATACGTACAGTTCAAGCATTTCAATTTTCTTTTGTTAACAGCGCCCGTTTATGGGTCTGGCCTCTGCCGAGAGTCGGACAGGGAGCAAACGGGAACGCAGCTGTAACCGCAGAGTGTCGTTTATGGCGCTCACGTTAATTGGATTTTGGGGATGCTCCCTTTCTTAGCGAACGGCCCGTATATGTATATTTTTTTATGGCAATGCTTCTCAGAATGTAAAAACGCGGGAAAAGGAAAAGTACGGGAAAACTTCCGAGACAACCGGGGAGTTGAAAAGCAGCAGTGCAAGCGAACGGTGGTGTGTCGAGACAGGGTCGACGAAGTGTCGGACTTGGGGACAGTCACCAAGGATCGAGTGTGCCAAGTGTTGTGTGTGTGGTCAACGCTGATCCCCGACACCGAGCATCACCTCTTCGGCTGGCTCCGCCCGAGACGCATTACTTCGGACTCTGGACTCCACCGCCGACACAGCTAAGCTATTTCAATCCTCATCGGATAGATCTAATGTATACCCTCAACCCATAACTCCATCTGTTTAAAACTTCAGTGACCATTGTCTAACTGCCCTTCTACCTATTGTTCCGATTTCACTCCTACTCAAATAGTGTTGTTAATAGAATACCTCTATAGTATCTAACAATTGTTTTGATTAAGTAAATTGTTGTGTTATGAAGGTTACACCTGTGTTTGGCCTCCGGTTCATTCCGCTCCCGCTTCTCCAGAAGTGCACACTGCACCAGTCGACCGTCCAAAACCTCAATCTTTCTTTTGCGCACGAGGCCACCTACCTTGAAAGATTTCTGGTAGGCGGCGGTTACGTACAACATACTGAGAGACAATGTGCCGTCTTGATACTGGACTTTAGCTAGGTCATCTAAACTAACAACGTCAGTGACAGTATCCATGACGGCAACAGATTGCCACGAATCATCATCGCGAAACTTCCAGGGCAGGCACGAAACGGTACATCTCGTCCCGGCGCATGCTGAAGAAGAAGCAAGAAGCTTCCAGACACATCGCCTGCTCTCTGACAAACGCACGTGCTGTTTCTAGACTTTTCGGCGCGACGCTTAAAGTAGCACAGAAGTCATTTTTAACACCCAGTTTTCTTCCTATAAAACTGTTAAGTTTGCCAGTTAGATGGACCATGCGAAGTAATTTACACCACAGAGTCATAATTATCGCAGAAATTGAATTTAAAATACGCCGCAAAAAGCGACCGTGCGCAACGGTGGTGAAGAGCAGTACCAGCCTGTGATCTGCCTGGAACCTCGCGCTGACGCTATAAGGAGAACGCTCGCTGATTGGCCTAGAAAAATGTTGTCTGCTACTCCGCTGTCGTCTGCTACTCCGCTGTTCGGGGTTCTGATAAAGCCTGTCTCCTTGCTCGGTAATGCTTCGGCCTGGCAAAACAGGTTTACGGCGGCAAAGGGACAATGCGCTGACCCCCACTGACCGGCAAACCAGAACGAGTCTCCTTATGCCGTCATCGGTGACGTGCCATCATACCTCCTCATCCTCGTTATAGCTGGAGTGGCGAGTTAAGGGTGAAGGCGCGGAGCTATGTTTATGTGAGTTTTTTTCTGGGAAACAAATTGCACACATCAAAACCTTTCGCGCTATTCGGTATAACGACACACACACTTTCATCAGATGTCTTAATCTGAATTTTTTTTGGATGGCCCTCTGTACTCCTTTAAATGCTTGTGCGCTCCAAGCTGGAGCATTCATTCTTTGGACTCAGTTGTGTTCAGAGAGCTATCACTCTTGTGTTTTGCTACCAAGTAGTCTAATAAACCGTTCGCTGTTTATTTGTTCGCCGACCCATTTCGCTTCGTGACATTTCTGGTGGAAATGCGGGGCATTCCTTGTCCAACGGCCTGGAAGACCAACTGCGACAAAGCAGAAGACAGCTTGGTCTGCCTGCAGAATTCGGTCCATTAGACCCCCTAAACGCAAGAAGAAGATGTCTGCGGAGACCAGTACCCAAGTGGCGCAACCTGTTGCCACGCCCATAGCCCCTGCACGGTCGCCGAAGACATTCAGCGGGGAGTATTACGACGACGTGGACGATTGGGTCGACCACTATGAGCGGATCGCCAAGTTCAACAACTGGAGTGACGACCAGAAGCTCGTCAACGTCTATTTCTCCCTGGAAGGCACCGCGAAGATATGGTTCGAGAACCGGGAGACTTCGCTCACGTCCTGGGACATCTTCAAAAGCAAACTCCGCGAGGCGTTCGCTTTTCAACAACGAGCTGAACGCGCTGAACATCTGCTCCAGAGACGGATGCAGCTGCCAAACGAAAGCGTTACAGGCTTCGTCGAAGATGTGTTGCGGCTCTTCAGGCGAGCTGACCCCAAAGCATCCGAGGAGAAGAAGGTTCAGCGACTCATGAGGGGCGTAAAAGAAGAAATTTGTCGCGCCCTGTCCCGGGATCCACTCGCCACGACCGACCGACGATTTTCTGGACGAAGCCGTCCGCATTGAGAGGACCCTGCTCTCTCGCGCTACAGTCAACGAACGACACCAGGGCTACGAGGCTTTCTCCACGACCGCTGGCCTCGACGTCGGATCGCTCAGACAGCTGATTCGAGAGGTGGTACGCGAAGAAGTACGAGCTCTCTTCTATCCTGAGAAGACCCTTTGTCTTCGATCGGTGCGATCATCAAGGATGAGGTTCAGCAGGCAATCCAGACATCGTCAACCGCCAACCCCGACGCCGAAGTACCGAGACCAACCTACGCCGCCGCTGTGAGACAGGTGCCACCTACTCGTCCGTCGTACTACGGAAACCGTTGGACACCTCCTCGGCCTGTCCAACCTACTCCGAGCGTCCCGCCACACTCTCAGCCGTTTCGCAAAACGGACGTTTGGCGGACTCTCGACTTCAGACCGCTCTGCTACCACTGCGGAGAGGCCCACCACGTGTATCGCCGATGTCCCTACCGACGACTTGGCCTTCCCTGTTTTTCACCCGACGCCCCCCGCCCCCAGCGCGGTAGTCGCCCCGCCGCAGTTGAAGACTATCTACGGCAGCAGAATGCTTCTGCTGGCTCGCGACGCGACCTGTCCCCGAGCGTCCCCCACCGCAGCAGGTCGCCAGGAAGAGCACGTTCACCGTCACCGGCAAGACGACCTGTGTGGCGCAGCCCTAACCGGGAAAGCTGAAGACTGCAGCTCCGGGAGGTGAAGCTGCGGACCGACGACAAGTTACAATTCCTCCAACTCGACGAACAGCAACGCAGCACCAACACGACGCTCGAAAAATTACCAATAACCTGATAATGCTCATCGACGGCCATGAGATGATTGCGTTAATCGATACCGGAGCCGACGACTGTGTTATAAGTGGTAGGTTGGCTAAGAAGCTTCGCAAGGTGCAAACGAAGTGGGATGAGCCTAACAGCGGCACTGCTGGTGGACACGTCGTAACACCGACTGGCCGATGCACGGCACTCATACAAGTGCGTGACATCCAGTACGTCGTCAGCTTTGCCGTCTTGCCGAACTGCCCACGGGATGTAATATTCGGAATGGACTTTCTAGTCGGAAACGAAGCAATCATCGACTTCACAAATGGAGTTATCTCTTTTAAAACGCCGGAAACAGCAGAAGACAAGTGGTGGGCACGAATAACCCCCGGAGAAACGCGCAAACACGGACGTAACCGCCGTGACGACTCAGCACGTCAACCTGCCTCCCTTGTCGTCAGTCCTTGTGACCGCTACGTGCGAGAGAGCACTGACTGGCTGTTTGTTGGCTGAAGGCAACACGCAACTTCTCCTCGAACGAGGAATTGGGATAGCAAGAGGAATTGTGCCCGTAAGAAACGGAATATTCGAACTCCTGGTCACAAATTTTCGCCCGGAGCCACAACACCTGGCGAACGGCACGAAGATAGCCGTCATCGTAGACCAATACTCCACCACGGATGTTTGCCTGATGGACACTGCTCGCATCGCGGTCACCACGGAACACGAGGCCGAACATTTCGACGTAAACCCTCAACTCAATACAACTCAAAAGCAAACCCTTCTCCAGATGCTCAACGATTTCAGTGACTGCTTGGCTGCATCGTCGAAAGTAAGACAAACGCCCATTGCGAATCACCGCATCATCGTCGACGAAAAGGCCCGTCCAATTCACCGCATGCCGTACCGGGTCTCCTGCAAAGAGCGAGAAACGATCCGAACGCAAGTAGAAGAGATGCTAAGAGATGACATTATCCAGCCGTCGACCAGTCCGTGGGCATCGCCGGTGGTACTAGTGAAGAAGGAGGACGGAACACTCAGGTTCTGCGTCGACTACCAGAAACTCAATGAGATAACGAGGAAGGACGTCTACCCGTTATCGCGCATCGACGACACGCTCGATCGCCTTCAAAACGCAAAATTTTTCTCTTCCATGGACCTCAAGACGGGGTACTGGCAAACTAAAGTCGACGAACGAGACCGTGAGAAGACTGCCTTCGTCACTCCGGATGGACTTTACGAATTCAAGGTTATGCCTTTCGGCCTCTGCACAGCACCAGCGACGTTCCAGCGTGTTATGGATACAGTTCTCGCCGGGTTGAAGTGGCAAACCTGCCTGGTGTACCTCGACGATGTTGTCGTCTTCGCAAGAACATTAGAAGAACATGTTGAACGGCTAAAGCAAGTCGTCGAGGCTATCAGAACTGCAGGGCTGACGTTGAAGCCTCAGAAGTGTCGATTCGGCTACGAGGAACTCAGATTTCTCGGCCATCTCGTGAGCAGCGACGGCGTACGCCCCGACCCCGAGAAGACGGCGGCCATCGCAAATTACCGTGTTCCTTCTAACGTGAAAGACGTTCGAAGCTTTCTTGGCCTTTGCGCCTACTACCGACGGTTCATTCCGAACTTTTCAAGAATTGCGTCACCCCTGAATGCCCTCACGATGGACGGATCCACGTTTATCTGGAGTGAAGCCCAGCAACAGGCGTTTGATGAATTGAAGACGCGTCTACAGACCGCACCCGTGCTTGCCCACTTCGATCCAAACGCCGAAACAGAAATACACACCGACGCAAGCAACGATGGTCTAGGAGCCGTGCTCGCTCAACTTCACGACAGCGTCGAACGTGACATCGCTTACGGAAGCAGAACGCTAACCAAGGCAGAGAAGAACTATTCGACGACCGAAAAAGAGTGCCTTGCACTCATATGGGCCATCACAAAACTGCGCCCCTACTTGTACGGACGGCCGTTCAAGGTGGTAACAGACCACCATTCTCTGTGCTGGCTGGCTGGTTTAAGGGACCCCTCAGGACGCCTAGCGAGATGGAGCCTCCGATTACAGGAGTATGACGTAACCGTCACTTACAAGTCAGGAAGCAAACACAACGACGCCGAGTGCCTGTCCCGAGCACCACTCCAGCGACAGGACAACAGCCTCGAGGACGACGACGCCTTCCTCGGTCTAATGAGCGCGACTACCATGTCTACCAAGCAGTATAACGACCCCGAATTGAAGACACTCGTCGACTATCTACAGGGCCGCGCCGACAATGTTCCTCCCATCTTCAGAAGATCACTCCCAAGTTTTTCCCTACGTAATGGTGTTCTCTACAAAGAAAACAACGCACCACAAGGCGCTACGTGGCTTCTCGTTGTGCCTGGGGACATGCGCACCGAGATTCTTGAATCCCGCCACGACGAACCGTCATCAGGTCATTTGGGATACAGCCGGACACTGGCCCGTATAAGGGAAAAGTACTACTGGCCAAAACTGGCCAAGACCGTACACCACTACGTAAGGATGTGCCGGGAATGCCAACGACGAAAAACGCCGCCGGTACGACCTTCTGGGTACCTTCAGCCAATCGCTCCGCCGTCGGCGCCGTTCGAGCAGATTGGGATGGATCTACATGGGCCCTTCCCACGTTCGTCTTCCGGAAATCGTTGGATAATCGTCGCCAGCGACTACCTGACACGCTATGCTGAGACTAAGGCACTTCCACAGGGCACAGCAACAGAAGTGGCGAAGTTTTTCATCGAGAACATCGTACTACGGCACGGAGCTCCGACCGCCTTAATCACCGATAGGGAAACGGCATTTACAAGCAGGCTAACACAAGAAATCCTTCGACTCAGCCACACCGCTCACCGGAGGACAACGGCGTACCATCCGCAGACGAACGGGCTCACCGAACGCCTAAACAAAACCCTTGCCGACATGATTTCGATGTACGTCGACGTCGAGCATTAGACATGGGACGAAATACTGCCTTACGTCACGTTCGCCTATAACACGGCTGTCCAGGAAACAACGGGATTCACACCGTTCCGCCTTGCACACGGCCATGACGCATCGACTATGCTGGACGCGATGCTGCCCCACGAACCCAGTGATGTGGAAAACGACGCTCTGGACTTCACACAGCGAGCAGAAGAAGCCCGCCAGCTAGCCAGACTACGGATTGGTCAACAACAACGCGTCGATGAACGAAGATACAATTTGCGCCGACGAGACGTACGCTGCAGTCCAGGCGACTTGGTATGGGTTTGGACGCCGATTCGACGACGAGGCCTGAGCGAAAAGCTACTGAAGCGGTACTTCGATCCCTACAAAGTACTTCGACGCATTGGAGACCTGGATTACGAAGTGGTACCTGAGAGCAGCGTTCCCTCTCGACGACCCCCGAGGACTGAAATAGTTCACGTCGTTCGACTCAAGCCGTACTACAGCAGGTAGCGCTGAAGACTGGCTGGAAGGAAACAACATGAAAAAAAAAGAGAAGGAGAAGAAACGGCATCGAGACGATGCCCCGTCTACGGAGGGGGCAATGCCACGAATCATCATCGCGAAACTTCCAGGGCAGGCACGAAACGGTGCATCTCATCCCGGCGCATGCTGAAGAAGCAAGAAGCTTCCAGACACATCGCCTGCTCTCTGGCAAACGCACGTGCTGTTTCTAGACTTTTCGGCTGACGCTTAAATGCTTGTGCGCTCCAAGCTGGAGCATTCATTCTTTGGACTCAGTTGTGTTCAGGAGCTATCACTCTTGTGTTTTGCTACCAAGTAGTCTAATAAATCGTTCGCTGTTTATTCGACGACTCGCCGACCCATTTCGCTTCGTGACAATATGACGCTTGAATAGGAGCCTCTGCAGTCACGCAGAGGTCTCTCGTTGAAGTTCGTAGGCTTGGTGAGGCTGCCGAAGAGGGCCATCCAAAAAAATTTCAGATTAAGACATCTGGTGAAAGTGTGTGTGTCATTATACCGAATAGCGCGAAAGGTTTTGATGTGTGCAATTTGTTTCCCAGAAAAAAACTCACATACACATACCTCCACGCCTTCACCCTTAACTCGCCACTCCAGCTATAACGAGGATGAGGAGGAATGATGGAACGTCACCGATGACGGCATAAGGAGACTCGCTCTGGTTTGCCGGTCAGTGGGGGTCAGCGCATTGTCCCTTTGCCGCCGTAAACTTGTTTTGCCAGTTCTCCCGGAGAATTGGGGATAGAAGGAGCGGCCGAAGCATTACCGAGCAAGGAGAAAGGCTTTATCAGAACCCCGAACAGCCGAGTAGCAGACGACAGCGGAGTAGCAGACAACATTTCTCTAGGCCAATCAGCGAGCGTTCTCCTTATAGCGTCAGCGCGAGGTTCCAGGCAGATCACAGGCTGGTACTGCTCTTCACCACCGTTGCGCACGGTCGCTTCTTGCGGCGTATTTTAAATTCAGTTTCTGCGATAATTATGACTCTGTGGTGTAAATTACTTCGTATGGTGCATCTTACTGGCAAACTTAATAGTTTTATAGGAAGAAAACTGGGTGTTAAAAATCACTTCTGTGCTACTTTAACAGTCCGAAGAGCCTCTGGATTAACAGGATCCGGAGGTAAGCCAAACATACGAGCTGGAACAAGCAACATCTCCGCTTGTCAATGACGATGATAAAGGGACCCCGCTTTGGCAATATACATAAGCGTCTGAATGTTGGAGCAGAAACGGTCAGCTAGAAAGCCTGAAGGAAAACTCAGTGGAAACCAGAGTCAGCGCAGCGAGTAAGGAAATTCGGCCCTGAAGGCTGTGAACGAAATTCGGCACCATGGCCCTGTTTTTAACATGACCTTCAGGTTACCACTAAGGGGCAGTAGCTGTGTTCCCTCAGCAAGGATGGTGTTTTATTTTGTGATGCTTAATAGCCATTATTTGGAAGAAGGATAAAAATATGTTCGTCATTGCGACTCACTTGCATCACGAAACTCAAACTTCCTGATGATATTTGGGTGAACAGAAGCGAGTGTTACTTACAGCGGTAACCCGTACTTGTAGAATGGTGGCTGAAGAACCCCAGCCGGGAACGCTGTAATTAAAAAGGAAAAACAAACCTGAACAAAACAGTAGGTTATTTGAAGGTACTTACCAAGTATACTAAGCGTCATACTAATACAAAGTACGGTGTTTTAACATCACTGCAGAACAATTAATATACAACAATTTGTGAAGAAAGTATAATACTGGGGCACATATGATGCCACACTCGAATTACGCAATTGGAAACTTTTCTCATTTCTCGTAAAAGGCTTTTCTAGAGTGCCACACTACTTCCAACATTAGGCGATTTGAAATGCTGTTACGCCGCTTACCTACATGCGGTAGAGATGTGCGCAACCGCCTGCCGCAAGCGGACGCGTATGCATGCCGCCCCCTGCCTCCGCCCGCAACTCTTCACAGCGAAAGCTTGACAAGATGGCGAACGACAGCGAAGTCGAGCTACTCACTGTAGTGAACATTTTCCTTTCTTACATCTGAGCTTTTGCGAAATCAACATCGCAGACGCAAGAAACGCAGGCATTGGGTTCACTCGCTGTGGCGATAGCGCATTCTTTTCTTGTGAACAATGTTTAGCTTTCAACTTTCTGACACCATATCTTACACGTTACTTACCTGCGCTCCCAAATTTTATTCCAGTGTCGCCCCAAAAAGTAATTTTAACGCAACGCTCTATAATGTAGGCAGCAATGGCATTTTATTTCCGTCACAAATTCGCCGGCTGAGAAACGTGAGCGTCACTTCGACATACCTTCCAGTCAACGACCCCGTCAATGCTCTTCGTGCGGGAGACCGGAAGTAAACAAGAACGCACGCAAATTCCGTTTACTTCCTGATTGGCCGAGCATGTGCGGATGCCGCTAAAAATCGTGCACTGCGCGATCGCCAAAAAGCGGAAAGCGGAGGTGGCTTTTCCCGCACAGCGGCAAGGGTCTACCGCGCCGCGTTCGCGTTTCCGCGCAGATTCTCGGCATGTGGGTACGCGGCCTTACTGAAAGCATCGGCGATTCATTGGCCGTTTGCTTCTCGAAGATATCGTAAAGCACTCGAGGTGCAATCTCAGAAAAATTATCTATTCGCAAGCCTGAACCCTTAGTACTCTTACGTCACCAGGAGCAGCAAATCAGTCGGGAACATGGATCACTGTTGGTTGATGAAACGGGGAATATTTCTTGAGTAAGAGGGGATCTCATAAAATAGGAGCAGTACTGTCACCATGAAAAGTGATGCATTAGAAAATGTAAAGGGAGATATATACGTTTATTAAGAAAAAAAAAAAAGAGGAAGGAAAGGTTAGCTATGCAATGAGCCGGCTTGCTATTCAAAAAAATGAAAAAGAAAAAAAAAACGGAAAAGGAAAAGAAGGAAAAGGAAAGAATGGAAAAAGAACGAAAGAAAGAACAAAAGAGACACTAGAACAACGTCACGTGCAGTTAATGATTTCTGAGACTTAGAGAAAACCGAAGAGGGTGACAGTGACAATCCACTGGTTGAGGTGCAGGACTGGCCATGGAGAGGGGCCAGCGAAAAGTCGTTACATACAATCTCGAGCAGACAGCAACGGGGGGTGGTCCTATGGTGAAGGTGCTGCTGACAATGTAAGAGCTGGTGTGGGATGTCAGCTACCGCGCCACAGACACTGCAGTTTTGTGAGTTTAGCCAAACCATTTTGAAGTGAATGGAGGGTGTACGGGCAAAATTGAGGCGTAGCAGGCAGCAAAATGTAAAGCTTTGGTATGCACTAAACGCAAACATGTGTGAATAATGTACTGTTCGGGTGTTAAAAGCAATGTCGACAATGGGCGCAAAATAATACTTACTAATTTCGTTGTTCCCAGGATGGTAGAAAGCATTTACCACAGCTGGGCCAGTGAGCCACCTGGGCGATGTCATAAACAATTGCATCAGCATCTTTCGCAAAATACGTGGGTGTTCAGCTTTGAAAGACCTGATATGTGTTTAACCTGAGTTTAGATTAATGAGCCGCTTGAAAGAGGCATCAGTCATGCACCCTCCGCGTTTCTGCAACCACGCTGAGCAGATAGCGCCGTAAATAGAATACTGTCAACTTGCATGCACTATGGAGCCTCCTCGTAATACCAAGAAACCGAAATCCGAGCTAGACAACATCGCCTAACCATTGCTGCTAACAATGGCTCTTGGTGGAATGTAGCGTGAAAGAAACATTCTTGGTTGTATTGGTACTAGTAATATTTTTCGAGTGCATCATGAGTAGAGCCCGGATTTTTAACACGAAAAAAACTTCTTTTAGGCTCCTACAAAAGGCGCTAAAATCGCGATTTTTGCAGTAAAAATTACTATATAGGCATTATAAACTGTCTGTTTTTTTCTTCATACGTAGCAGTGAAAGTGCAAAAACAAAGTGAATAACGCTTCCGTCTGTTCCGTCTGCAACTCGATTTCGTTTTCAGCAGTACCACAAGACTCGCAACAGCTAGCAAACATGGGGGATCAAGTCTCCTCACACTGGACGGGGCGTCATTTTGGCTCGGGTGACTACCTGGCACTGACTACACGAAAGGAGGGCAGCATCCCCAAGTTGCCAAACTGTAGGGATTGTACACCTACCTTCATATGTCCCTCCCCAGCATTATACTGTGTGTGAAATTCGTTGTGCAAAAAAAAAAGAAAAGAAAAGAAAAACAAGAAAGATAAGATAAGGACGGAAAGGGAACAGGAGCGAAAACTAAAAAGCTCTTTAACATGTAAGCACGCAATAGCGCTGAGAGTCCTAGGTTTCGACAAAACCGTTACGAAACGTCCCTATATTTTATAATATCCACCCACTCAACAACAATACAATTCTGGAAGCGAGAGAAAGAACGAGTAAGTGACTGTACTGAGTAACCGATTTTCAATTCTCAGCTTACATTCCAGTAACTTTGAGATACTCGCTTCTTTGAAGCAATATCGATGGTTTCAAAATGACGTGCGAGGTGATCGACGTCAACTGCGCTGTATAACGGAGTATCGCCACTTCTTAAGGTCCACTATAGGCACTTTTCGATGTTTAGTCGGAGTTTTAGGCACCTGCACCAACATAGGCATTGACACCGGAATAGGCACTTATAGACACTATCGAAACGATGCGGGAGGTTCGCTAGCACCAACTTTATTCTCATGTATTGAAAAGGCACTTTTAATCCACACGAAAAAAAACGTGCTTTTTCCTAGGAATCCGAGCTCTAATCATGAGACTATAATTCTCCTTTGAGCTTTCCCTATACAGAGTGACTAAAAAATTGAACGTTGTTATATTCTCAGCGCTGTATATATGTTTTTAAGACACACGTCTAAAGTCTATTAGTTGGCACTGCTTATCACAAAAAATCTACTACGACATATTTCATGTAAATTGAACAATGTCTTGAAGCGCTGCACGATTCGACAAATGTATGGGAAGGTTGAAGGGCGTCTTCCCCTCCTATTATCTAATGCATTAGGCACGTAGCTAAAATGTTGATTCTCCATCACGTAGTGAGTAAAGTTCCTTCCAAATACAGTACCTGTTTTCTGAATCTCACAGTTCATGATTGCCTGGGAAGCACGTGTGTTAAGTGTCGGCGTATGTATTTTTATTCCGTATAGTAGCGTTGCGAAGCAACTTTTACGCGTATGTCCAAGTGTCACAGTTGTATCTGTCAGTAGCGACCTATCATACTAACACACGCTGCAGTTCCTTGTGTTTTCTCTATGGAATACAACGGTAGTAAACTCACTCAGTTGTCTTGTTGTAAGAAGTATGTAGATTTCCCAGCTTTGTAAGACCGAGATTTTTGAAGAGGTTAGTGATGACTTTCACGTACGGTGTATCTGGCTCGAACATTTCTACCTACAAATGTTTGAAATTGCATCTTCAGGGGTATAAAACCGTAAACTGCATACATAACCACTGTACCACTCATAGAATTGGGCAGAAGCCATAAATTTTCCGCGAATAAGGTAGTAGTAGAGTTTCGTACCCCTGCAACACAAACACAAAAAATATTCAGGGTGTGTGCAGAAAAACGTGACCCGCATTTTTACATGTAACTCGTTCTCTACTTCCCCGGGGAACTTCCGGTGGCGTACGATGGCGTATTTATGCGTGCGAAAGCTAAAAAAGAAATCTTGGAAGCCATACTCAGAGTAAAAAAAAATAAACAGAGCGCGGAAACATCGGCTCCCATGCATTAGAATAGGGCGATCATGACAGTGCATGGTAGTGCATGGCGGTCTCAGGAGAGTTATGTGCAGGCGCCGCTACGGGCACTACCGATGAGCATCCATGTGGGACATCGTTTCGATTTCTGCACCGATAGCTCCCCTAGCGGTACTTGAACACAACTCTCCTGCATCCGCCATGTTGCCGTATTCTGACGCACGGAGGCCGAAGTTTTCGTTGCTCTGTCTATTTTTTAAGCTGAGTATGGCTTCCACGATTTTTCTGCAGATTTCGCACGCATAAATGCGCCATTGTGCGCCACCCTAAGTTCGTTAGTTAGGTAGACAACAAGCTATGTGCCTAAATGCGGGTCACGTTTTTCTGCACACACCCTGTACATGAAGTTCTTAAAGGGGCCGTCACATCGATGCCGGCTGATTTCGAAGCAACAGGGTTCGCGTACTTGGGAGGTCCCCTGCTGTAGCTACGGGGGCAATCCCAGAATCGCGTCTAGGGGATGTCGCCTGGACGCTTACATTTGCTGATCAGACGGCCACAGGCAGTTTCAGGTTGTGTAAGATAGGGTCATCTTATTCCACCTGGAGCATTGATAACGGTATTGAAAATCCCACGAGAAAGGGCGGCGTGGTCTAACTGTTTATTTATTTATTTATTTATAGTACCCTCAGGGCCAGGAGGCATTGCAGAGGAGAGGGGCAAACAAATAGGCATATAACAAAGGATAAAGCTCTGTAGATACAAAATGTAACACAAAAACAATTAGCAATACATGTAAATGTAGTTACAAGTACAAATGACACTTTCACTGCGTGATATTAGTGGTTAGGGTCGTGAAGTAAGTCTTCGAGTGTGTCCTTGAAGGTAGATGAATCCCGGATATTAACAACGTTACGCGGTAGACGAGACGTGCGGATGAAAAATAAGTCAGAAAAAGAATTGGTGTTGCAAGACATGAAGACCTTCCGTGCATGATCGATGCGTTGTGAAATGTATAGTGGAGCCGATAGGTAAGACGAAAGAACGGGATCATCATGGTAGTATATTTTTGGAATAGGATGAGACGGGCCATTTTACGGCGATGGGAGAGAGGTGATAGCTGTAAAAGTTGTTTCATGTGTGTTACGCTAGATGTGCGGTTGGAATTTGACAGGATAAAACGCGCGGCTCGATTTTGCACTGATTCGATCATTTTCACTAGGTTATCAGCAGCCGGGTACCACACCGAAGCCGCATATTCGAGTTTGGGTCGAACGAGTGATTTATACAGATGAAGCTTCACATTGGTAGGAGCCTGATGAAACGAGCGGCGAATGAAACCAAGAGTTGAGTTTGCATGACCGCATATATGGGCTATGTGAGTTTTCCATGACAGGTTAGACGATATGTGGACACCTAGGTACCTGAACGTGGACACTCTTTCAAGGTTCACACCACTGATGTTGTATTCAACTAGGGGGGATGGTTTGCGGGATCGAGATATTCTCAGATGCTTGCACTTACTGATGTTCAACTCCATGGACGAAGTGGAACACCAGGTCACAATAGAGGCCAGGTCGGACTGTAGCTGGTTAGTATCGAGATTGTTGGCAGTAGGAGCGTATATGACACAGTCATCGGCATAGAATCGCGTAGTGGAGGAAACGAGGGTCGGCAAGTCATTGATGAAGATAAGGAAAAGTAGTGGACCTAGGACGGGTACTCCTGATACTACAGGTGCGGATGAAGAATTGGTATTGTTCACGTGGGCAAATTGCGAGCGATCAATCAGGAATGCCTGGATCCAGGCCAGGATTTTAGTGTCGATATTAAGGTAGGAAAGCTTCGCAAGTAAATGGCTATGGGATACCTTGTCGAAAGCTTTATTGAAGTCGAGAAATATACAGTCGACTTCTAATCCAATGTCAAGCTAGCGGAGGATGTCATGAGAGAAGGCTGCTAAATGCGTTTCGCAGGAAAACTGCTTGCGAAAGCCGTGCTGATATGGGGTGAAAAAGGCGTTCGACTCAAGGTGACGGATAAGATGGGAGTATATAATTTGTTCCATGATCTTGCATGGTACACTGATATGGGGTGGACTGAGTGATATGGGGTGAAAGCTGGCTGCTTGGTTCACGCTACCCGATTTGTGGACTGGTATAACGATTCCGGTCTTCCAGGCATGGGGCAACGTTCCAAACTCCAGGGACTGCTCGAACAAGTTTGTCAGTATCACGGATGAGTAGATTTTTGTGCTTTTGAGAAATTTGCTGTTAATATAGTCCACCCCAGAGCTAGAGCGTAGCTTAAGCCCCTCGATTATCCTAACCACACCGAGTGGATCGAATTGTAGAGGAGGTGGTGTTCCTCTACATGAGTCCCGACCGGCGATGATGGAATGTCCCAGCGGGCAGATGGTCGTGGCCTCACGCTAGGACGGTGCCGGTAGAACTGAGGCAGGTGCTCCAGGCGCGCTCCAGGTGCTCCAGCGCAGGTGTGGAGAGCTAAGTCACGAAGGGCCGGCCAGCAGTGGAGACGATAAAGGAATGAATGGTTGCGCGTGAGAACGTGCCTGTCGAATATAGATGAAGGTGGCGATGAAGGCGAGCGATAGCGATATGCCGCTACACGAACATCAGGGCGTCCATTGGCATAAGATTACGTGATGGTGGTAGATGTGGGCAGTTCCTACTGACAGCGGAAAAGACACTGGCAAAAAATTCGTTGAAAACGTCAGCAGATTGATTGCATGGAATCGGCCTGCCATCTCTATCAAGACGCCAAATAGTGGTGTTAAACCAAGGTGAGTCGAGCGAGGAAGTGACTCTAGTAAGTGGAATGTATTTCTCTATGAGCTCGGCAACATTGTCACTAAACAACTGCCAGTTCTCTTCTACTGTCCGACTTGAGAAGTCATTAGCGAAATGAGTATAGATATTTTCTAGCTCACGATTTATGGAAGCAAAGCTGTTTATCATTGCGAATGCTTTTTCTATGAATCATTCGCGAACGGAGAGGAAAGTTGCTGTAGAACTGTAGAACATCGTGGTCACTTAGACTGAGCAAATGTAGGATGTCAGATGCTCTTTCAAGATCTGAGACTAATACCAGATCAAGTATACTGGACTTCTCATCAACGACCCTCGTGGGGAGTGCAACCAACTGACTGAGGTTAAAATCGTTACACAGCTCAACAAAGTAGGCTGCTTCGTTCGAGATGGTGTGAGCATGGGATAATGTCCTTTGCCAATCTATTCCGGAATAGTTGAAATCACCTAATAGGAAAAGTGGAGTGTTTGGGTATCTTGTTACTACGAGATTTAATGCATCGTGTAGTTAATTCACGAATGTATTGTTGTGAAGAGGAGGCCGATAACAAATACCGATAACCATGGGGTTAGAAGCACTTTCGATGGTTAACCGTAAAGCTTCAAGTTTAGAACTGATATGGATAGGTGATGCAATAAAAGAGTTAGAGACAGCAATCAATACACCGCCGCCTGTCCTGGCTGGGCGATCATATATATACACACTGTAGCTCTTGGAGCAAGTAAAAAGTTCAGTGTTCGATATTTTGGCCGACAGCCAAGTTTTCGTTAGGCATATGATATCAGCATCACAAGAGTCAATCAATGCACGTAGCTCATCGCGTTTCTTTATCAAACTGCGCATGTTATTACTTCTTCTTTAGTACTGCGTATGTATGTTATTCGATTTAGTACATGACAACAGCAGACGGAGAACGTTGAGAGTGTAGAGGCACTATCACCACCATCGTCAATGCCAATAGCACCTGGCACGCGGCAGCAGAGGCACGTCGTCGTCGTCCACGGGCCGCCACATCACTCCCCACACAGGAACGTGACTTGTACAGTCCAACGTAGATCACTCGGAGATGTTCACCGTGACGAACCGATTTTGGACAGATTTTAGGCGAGTTGAGTGAACGTGTTTTTCACCGTTTTCCCGCTTTCTTCAACGACATCAGTCATGTCCAGGTTGAAGTCCAGTTTCGACGACATATCTTTATTTCTCAGTGAACATGACGCCTTGTCCTCGACTGCAATGTTGCTGATCGCCTCTTCAACCTCTCCAGGCTTCGCAGCAGAACGTGACTTTTCAGCTATTCTGGCTTCAGAGTCCGTTTGCGTCACAACAATGTTGGAGCCTACGATCTCCGCACTGTGCCGGGCACCATTCTCTGGTCTTGGTTGTTCCTTTGGAATCGATGTCGCTGTACAGATGCTCAAAAGCACAAGGGAATTGTCTTGCCTCCAAGGTCAAGCGTGCTCCCAATATCGCTGTCCTTTAAAACAGTCGAAGTATTTCGATAATTATTTCAGAAGAGTGGCCCTCTGCCAGACGTTTTCGACCCAAAACGTGTGAAGCTCCATCATACGTGGCCGATACACCATGTCGCAGTCTTCATGACTCACTGAGGAATCTCTACTCGGGCTCGCACCATAACGGCGATGTGGAATTCCTGGTATCGATCGCACGCTGCACAGTCTTCTTCCAAAAGATTTTCATCAATGGTACTGTGAACCCTTTCATTAAGCTGCGCTAAGGACTCCGCCTTCGCTTCCGAAACAGAAAAAAGAAAAACGGGGAAACGTAACTCCCTAAGAACCAACGAGGACGCGATCTTGAGAAAGATTGCCGTGGCGGTGCGAGGGTCTCGTTCAGTTATGAGGCGGCTGGACGGCGTCTTTCCTCCTCTGCACGTCGCACTCTCACTCCTCCGCTCAGGGAGTGACGTTACCCCGCTGGAGCTTCCGCTGCGCCGCCGAAGCAGCGCTGATCTTATAAAATTTAACATATATGTACTTTTCGGACGAAAGAGTTAGCCTGGTATATTGTCAGCCGATGCTGAACATAGGCACCGGTTTCGTAGATGGATTTGCAGATGCGACCTCGCTTTGAAATGTTAAGCGATGCACAATCTGAGGAACAGCGTCACAAGGGCTAGCAACTGGAAAAAATAAATAAATAAAAGCGAGAAAGAGAAATCATGGGTGGGTGGTATCAGAGACACCGCCGCACTGATTTCCGTGAAATGTCTGATGCCGCGCCGCCGCACGGCGATTTATATACTGGCGTCGCGTTAAAGTTGGCAACTAGTACAGGTCACCCATCGCGTAGTAGCCAAGGCCCCCGAATGGCGCGTCCTAGTTTCCTGTTACTTGTTGTAGGCCGACACAAGGTCGCTAGCAAATGAGCACTACATGTGATGACCTGGTCGAGTGTGACAGCACGCACGTCGCACATAACGTGTCGGTAAGGCTGCAGTATATCTGAGCTTTATTCGCGCGTCTGCCGGAAGCGTCAGTCTAAACACCGAGTGAACTGTCGTCCCACGTATCGTCACTGCAGCCTTGCCTGTCGACGCAAAGAGCACGTGGGCGTTATGCTGCGGCGGTCGCCCGTCCATTGCGACTGTCAATCGATTGTACGTGTCCATCACTATGCGTATCGCGCAGGGCTTGCCGCTTCCCCGTCGTGCAAGTGAATAACGTCTAGATTGGCCTGCCCTGCTCGGTCCCTTGCGTCACATGTTACGGTCTGAAGTGCAGATGATATATGACTTCCAAGACTATCTCGTGCTGCTCAGGAGGAGAAATATTGCGCCGCGATGCGTCGCAGTACTGGCCCGCATTGCACTTGATAGTAGGTGGGCAGACAACGTAGCATCATTAAGGAGGCGAGACCTCTTGGCCTCGCCCGCGCTTATTATTATGAAGGGCATGGGCTTGCCCAACTGCCTATTCATAGCGAAGACATCCTGCTTTCGCCCTGCCCAGTACTGCGCCGAGTTTGGCTTGTCTTCAAGAAGGCAGAATACATTTCAGTTAGCTACTCGATGAATTTGCGATTTTCGATCTGCCTTCGCGTAATGTTTTGTGTGTGCCCTAAGAATCGGAAGGTGTTGTAAATGCCGTCGATCGCCCGCAAGCGCATGATCTTCGTGCCATATACAGCACGTGCTGAGGGGTTACGCTGCGCCTGTCGCCTGATTTCTGACATGCACATCGTATGTGGCGTCGCCCGTACGCGCTCCACAATCTGCCTTCGCCTCGGTGTAGCACCAAGAAGCTATGATGTATATGTTAAGGGGGTTCTATCTCTGTCCAGGGGCGATGTCGAGGCATTTAGCCTCGTCCCATAGCATGGTGTGCTGATGGGCGCAGCTCGTCCCAGACTCTAACCAAAAATGACGCGACGTTCCCCTTATCTGGTTCCGAGCGCGGTCTATCTGGCCAACAGATTAGCTCCTACACCAACTCCAAAAGTGTCGCCCTCTAACGTGGTTTGTCTGCCGCTCTTTCTGCCCTGGGAAAGTGCGTAGTCCTTGTTTCGGCTCCCTTGCATCGCGATATTCAGCGATTGATATTTCAACGCACGTGCGCATTTAAGGAAGGGAGTTGCCTCAGGACAGAAGCCGCCGATATTTCGAACAGAGACTGTTCTTCTTCTGGGCACCGTCCTCATCATTGGCATGGTATTTAAAGGGTTAGGTGTGACGTGTTTAAAGGTTCATTCGAATTGTGGGTCAACAGCCCGGAGGGAAGAAAGGTTCCGTACGGGCTTTTACGGCAGGAGTGAATGGCTGCTTTGTTAGAGTGTGGAGGGGATTATGTGAACGTAGTGATCTAGGCTACAGACCGGTTACAGAAAAATGGAAGGTTCACGAACACGCGGACGAAACGGGACAACAGGCAAGAATTGGCAAGCATAGCGAAAGATAAGGAGGTTAGTGGTTACGTGGGGGAAATTCCAGAACCAGCAAAGGGTTTTTTTTTTTTAATATTTGTAATGCAAAGTTGTCGCATGCAATAAAGAAAGTAGAAAGCAGTGGCCATGCAGAACATAACAGATGATAATGGAGGTAGAGCGGAAAAGCATATTTTATTTGTGAAGTGTTTCTAGGGTGCCTTGTGATTTGTTGATACCGGACGGGTGAAGAGCGTTGAACTTGTATATGAGATAAGACTCCCTATCACGTCTGTCACGTGTGGATCTAAACCCGGTTTCTAGAATATATAGTTTAATGTTGTCAAAATTGTGACCAGGAACGTTAAAGTGTTCGGCGACTGCTTTGGGGAGTTTGTTGGACGTGTCGGACGTACTGGACACAGAACCGACACGTCCAACAAACTCCCCAAAGCAGTCGCCGAACACTTTAACGTTCCTGGTCACAATTTTGACAACATTAAACTATATATTCTAGAAACCGGGTTTAGATCCACACGTGACAGACGTGATAGGGAGTCTTATCTCATATACAAGTTCAACGCTCTTCACCCGTCCGGTATCAACAAATCACAAGGCACCCTAGAAACACTTCACAAATAAAATATGCTTTTCCCCTCTACCTCCATTATCATCTGTTATGTTCTGCATGGCCACTGCTTTCTACTTTCTTTATTGCATGCGACAACTTTGCATTACAAATATTAAAAAAAAAAAAACCTTTGCTGGTTCTGGAATTTCCCTCACGTAACCACTAACCTCCTTATCTTTCGCTATGCTTGCCAATTCTTGCCTGTTGTCCCGTTTCGTCCACGTGTTCGTGAACCTTCCATTTTTCTGTAACCGGTCTGTAGCCTAGATCACTACGTTCACATAATCCCCTCCACACTCTAACAAAGCAGCCATTCACTCCTGCCGTAAAAGCCCGTACAGAACCTTTCTTCCCTCCGGGCTGTTGACCCACAATTCGCATGAACCTTTAAACACGTCACACCTAACCCTTTAAATACCATGCCAATGATGAGGACGGTGCCCAGAAGAAGAACAGTCTCTGTTCGAAATATCGGCGGCTTCTGTCCTGAGGCAACTCCCTTCCTACATTCTACCGGTTCGCTGGATTTCTACCCATCTACGTGCGCATTTAAGGTCTTTTAGACATGAAATGACTTTCAACGACGAATATTTCCAGTTCTGCTACCTCGCTTTTGCGCGTAATCCCCTAGTTTAAGAGTTAAATAATGAATTTTAAGTAATTGGTGATCTTGGTCGTTACATACTTTCTATGAGAGAATGTTCGCATGGCTCAACGGCAATAACTCAGCGGCAAAAATGGGATTTATTTTGCTCTGTTAGTTTTTTAGTAAAGTTTCTGCAAGAAATAAAAATAAACACCCTCTATAGTGGTGCCAACGTGAAGCAGCCCAGCTTGGAGATCTTGTAACAGTACAGGTCACCCAATCGCCTGTGCCGCGCTGCGCTAACATTCGTGTGCCTGACTTACGTCATCATAATGTTACTATCGTTGGGGCTTGCTTTACTGCTGAGGGGTGCGAATGTTTAAGACTCGTTAATTTAAGGTGTAATATGTTTGCGGAATAAAAACTTGACCAAGTACACTGTGAAGCTAATCGGACGTTACCGTATAGGTGTGATCAGACTTGTGCCCGTTACCCAAAAAAAGGAACTAAATACCGTTACCCGTTACTTCAGAAAAAAGTAGCTAAATACGTTACTCGTTACCGACATACAAAAGTAACGAGTTCTCGTTACTCACAGGTAACGAGTTACTTTTACGTTACCGCGCATAGTTAAAGGGTCCAACGAGACATGCCGCACACGTGTCAACGTGATTATTGACCCTTCGTTTTGTCTTGTTGCCCCTCTGCGTCGCGTCTTGGGTATGGGTCATTGTAATAAACCTTTTGCTGAGTCTGATAATGTGTCGTCCGTCCTTCGTGGTCCGTGTCTCTCGGCCCCTTACCATGAGTCTATATCAGCTTGCCTGGACCCTTCCTTCTTTCCGAAGTGGGGGTGATCGGAGACTATGAAGACACAAGAAAAGACACCGGTTTTCGTGCCAACGATCATCAATGGTTCCCGAAAACAGAGGAGGGGCTGCGTCATAATTTAGGGCGCTCAGAAGCTTAGCAAAGACAAGTAGAGGCTAGAAGTCGAAACGCGTTTTTTGTAGCCACAACACAATTGGTGCCCATTCTTGGGAAGGAGTGATGGTCCGAGATTACGGAAACAAGAGAAAAGACAACAACACATCCAGCCAGGGATTGCAATAGTACTTTGAGTCACACGTGGTCGTGGGTCACGCAGGTCAGATCCGCACGCATTGCGCCACACGGAGTGCCGAAATGTGCTGCCCCACGCTGAAGAAAAGGAACGAGTAACGTCAGTAACGAGTTACCAATTTTTGTAACTGATTCCGTTACTATTACCATATTTTAAAAAGTAACTGAATCGTTACTTCGTTACCAAAAAACGTAACCGTTACCAAGTAACGAGTTACTTGTAACGAGTTAGGCACAACTCTGGGTGTGATACATACGTTTCTGGATGCGATGGTCGCTTTAACGGATGACAGTCTGTCGGTATAGGGTGTAGCTAACCCCAACAAAAATAACAAACCTCAACAATTTCACTACTCGTCGTGGATATGATCCACCGGCCTGACTGCGCCTCATATCGATTTTATCTAAATCCGAACAAGACTTAACGAAAATCACTCTGGCAAATGCTTCATTTAACCTTTTGTGATGAAAGTAGAAACGCGACGGCGGTATCGGTGTGCGTACTTACAGCGATAGCTGTACAGTGGAGGTATCAAGGGGGATTCAGGAGTTGGCGGAAGAGTGCCTGAAGACAGTAGTCTGAGACAGTACAGCGTTTCCGCCCCAGCCTTACAGAGGTCGCCACAATTTCACTTTGTAATGTCACAGGTGGGTCCAACAGCTATCGCTCTTAGTGAAATAACGCGAAAAATGCGCGATAATTCTGCCATAACTTTTTACCTAACCATTACGTAAGCACATTACTTACGTATTTGTACTTTTCTTCCAAGTAGCAGTCATCCATCAGCCAATCTGCGTATCCAATCTTGGGTGTCATGGAGTCCACCTGCGACAAATAAAAAGAAAGGAATAAACAACATTAAGAATGGTTATAAAGGCAGTTCCATAATGTGACAACCGTTACCTTCTTTAAAGCCTCGCCTTTCGTCCCATTGTCCATCCATTCCTTTTCTTCTATGAGCGCGTGGAATGTTTTCTTTAACTCCTTCACAAATGTTTCCGTCTGAAAGGTAAGACATCCTATACTGTGTATGCATTTTAAACCTTACGGTATGTATCTTAGAAGCTCAAGAACAACGCGACGCAGCGCACTTGGCATGTACTGATATAAAAAAACTTTACTGTACAGGATAACTCAGCCTCCGCAAGTTCAGTGCAGTCATAATGAACGTCCGTGATTTATTCAGTTATTTATTAATACTGGTGACCATGTCAATGGCGCTAGCAGGAGGGGGTTACAAGTAATTGAGTTACAAAGGAAAAAAAGAAAAGCATAACACAGTAAAAAAGGAAGACAAAACCCTCGAAACACGCATACTTCCAAGTACATCGTACCCAATCACCTCTGCATACGTAAGAGATAGCGTTGGTGGTTCGGCGCACGGACAAAACATAAACACAGCTTCGCGCATTGCGCAGAGACACCACGCTATTCCTTTGGTATGCAAATGCGATAGCGTGCGATGCACTAAAACTCCCCATTATGCTGACTTAACGGAATGGAACAGAAATCTTGGCAAAGCTTGAAGCTCCTCTCTCGAATATTAAAAGAAAAGTTTCAGTGCGAGCAAATATATATGCTAAAACGAGAGAGGGATGTGTGTGACATGTGTTTCGAGGCACCAGCCGGTTGGAGAAACAATAGAACTGTTATTCGAAATTCACCTTTGAGGTGTTACAATGTCATTGCCTTTCATCCGATTAGTAATGCTGTCTCGCTCACTGTAAGCATTAAAGTTGAGCCTAGCCCTGCTCTGAATCATTTTATGTTTATTATAAGGATCCTACAAAGCAGAAGCATCTTCGAGAGCTAACCTCACGATCGAGTTAAAAGCTAATAATTTAACTTTCGAAACAGTTCTGAGCAACAACAACAACAACATATATATTGTGATGATGAAGTGGGGAGGTTTTCCACTCTAGGAGTGGAACGCTACCCCATAGCTAGGGGTCTAATATGAGTGGTGACAATGGTGAGTAATGACGATGAGAGATGACGGGAATGATCGAAGTGGCGATGGCGATGCTGAACGTGATCGTGATGGTGGGAATGTCCGAGGGCGCTGCTGGGGTCATAATGAGTCATTTAGGCCTGTCGCCTCAAAGACGTCAACCACATGACGTAAGGCCTTCCTGGAGTCGGCCGCGGTGTCCCAAGGGCCGAGGATGGTCGACAAGTTGAAGGGGCGGCAGCCAAGGGTGGCAAGCTATGACTGCAGTGTACGCCTCTCGTTGATATAGGTCCGGCAGCGCAGGAGTATGTGCTCAACGTTGGCAAGTACACCACACTCGTTGCACATAGGGCTAGCCTCACAGCCTAGCTGGTATCGATAGGACGGGGTGAAGGCCACATTCAAACGTAGCCTGTGGATGAGCGACTCCAGAGGACGAGGAAGCTTTGCAGGCAGCAGGTATGACAGCGTTGGGTCTACACTTCCCAAAGAGGACCTAGTTGGAATGTCGTGTTGCCACTGTAGGGTAGACCAGGAATCGGACAAATGCCTGAGGAGGGATCTTCTGTCTCCTCTCGAGAGTATAATAGGCATAGAAGGCCGTTGTTGGTGTGCAGCGGCATCGGCAGCGTCGGCCTCGTTGTTCCCAGTTATTCCGCAATGACCTGGAACCCACTGAAAGGCAACGTAGTGAGAGCGATCTTGTAGGGACTTCAGGGCGCACAGGATGTCTATCACCACTGAAGAAGGGAACCGCGGATGCCCATGTTTTTAATGCACAGGAGAGCTGCTTTGGAGTCGATGTAAATTACCCAGTGCCGCGGTTCGCAGTCATCCGCATATGTCAAGAATAACAAAATAGCATAAAGTTCAGCGGAGGTCGATGAGGTACGGTGAGATAGACGACACCCACGTGTAACAGACTCTGATGGAATGGCAAAGGCAGAAGATGAAGTGTCCCTGGTGGACGACCCATCCGTGTATACAGCGGTACTGTCGTGGTATTGAGCCTCGATGAAGTCAAGGGTAAGTTGCCTAAGAATAAAATCAGGATAGTTCTTTTTGTTGTTCTTGAGGCCGGGGATGGAGACAGTGACAGGCGGCGATGGCAACGTCCATGGAGGCACTTTGGGTGCCGTCGGGTCGACTATGAATTTGGGGATATCAGGTCTGAATGATGTCACAGCAGCATGAACCGTCGCGTTCCGTCTTGCGTGAAGCTTGCGAATCAGAGAGTAACGGTTTTGATGGGCACGGAGACGCAGATAGTGGCGTGCAGTTTCCCGAGTACGGAGAAGCGCAATGGGGATGTCCCTGGCCTCAGCCACTACTAGACGGGTTTTAGCGCCTCGCGGGACCCCGAGACATACCCGAAGACCGCCGGCGAGCAGGGCTTGAATCCTTTGGATCAGTGTCTGAGGAAGTCCGTGCAGGACAGGAAGGCTGTACATCACTGAGCCACGAACGAGGGCATTGTGCAGCATGAGGAGATCCTTCTCGTCTCGCCCCCATCGCATACATGCGAAGTGACGAATCACGTTGACCCAGCGTTGGACTTTCTTTTCAATGACGTCTATGTGGCGCTTCCACGACAAATTCCATGATAGAGTCACGCCGAGGAACTTGTGATGTGTCACCTGCTCCAGTGGGCTTCCACCAATATACAGGCGATATCTATGCATGTCCTTGCGCGTGAAGGCTAGAACAGCGCTTTTCTCTACGGATATCTCCATTCCTGCCTGGAGTAAATAGAGGCGAATTGCATCTAACGTGCGCTGAAGACGCTGACGGAGTGCTGGACGGGAAGTGCCTGTAGTCCAAATACAGATGTCATCGGCATACAGGGGCAAGTTGACTTTCCGCTGAATGCAGGTTCCAATGCCCGCCATAACAGCATTAAAGAGGAGCGGACTTAGGACGCTTCCTTGTGGTACCCCCTGAGAGATGGGGAATTGCTCTTGCTTGTCGCCTTGTCTTGTCCGGACGAAAATACCTCGTTGACTGAGGAAATCAGCTATACAAAGCAACGTTGTACGTGAGAGCGCAGCGCTGTATAAAGCATGTAAGATTGATGGATGACTAACGGTGTCGTATGCTCTCTTAACATCAAGAAATACCGCCGCCGAGATCTTCCTGCCTCGTTCGTGCCTCTTCCACCGACATGACCAAGTCGAGGACAGAATCTATCGAACTGCGGTGCCGTCGAAACCCAGTTTGCTCTTGAGGGAAGAAGGCACGGCTTTCGAGCCACCACTCAATTCTACGCAAGACCATTCTTTCCATAACTTTCCCCAAGCAGCTGGTCAGAGTTACCGGGCGAAATGATGCCAATTGGGATGGGTGTTTTCCTGGTTTTAGTAACGGTACCCTTTGGCCGACTTTCCACTGCTTAGAAACCTGTCCATGCCTCCACGAGTGATTGCAGATGTTCAGCAGGGCCTGAAGGGAAGTAGGGTCAAAGTTTCGAATCACCGTGTATGTAATAGCGTCCGTGCCTGGAGACGACTTCTTGCATGCAGCTGAAATGGCTGACGAAAGTTCTGCCACGGAGAAGTCCATATCCAAGGCAGGGACAGCTGACGGGTTGGCATGCTCGAGAATAGATGTCACATGGGCTGTATGGGTTAGGTACTCCTCGGTGCTGGTTACATTGGCTCCCTTCGTAATGAGACTACAGAATTCCCTGGCCACCTCTTTCTCAGACGTTGATGTTAAGAGTGTAAGAGCTCCAAGTGGGTTCCGAACTGGAGGGTTCTCCTTTAAACTTCTTGCGACTCTCCATATCCGAGCAGGGCTCTCAAAAGGTGATAAGGAGCAACAGAAGTGCCGCCACCGTTGACGGTCAAGGTTTCGGAGTTCTTTCTGTACAAGCCTACTCGCGCATCTTGCTTCCTGTATATCAGAAAGTAGAGCCCTGCACCATCCGCGGATGGAAGCGGATATCCGCGGATATCCGCAATATACTTGCGGATTCGGATGAAAATTTAGCACTTTCTGCGGTGTGCGGATCGGATGCGGATGGCTCGAGGTCGGATGCGGATCGGATGCGGATACGAAGGCAGCGGATCGGTAGCGGGTCGGATGCGGATATACCGTGTGCTGTCATTTTTCCACCCGCAATTTATTTGTATTGCGCGCCGACAGCCGACAGCGAGCGCATGCTCTGGTTCACCTTTGACCATGCACGGCGCCAAGACGGGAGAGGAGGCATTCAGGCGTCTCGAACCGCGCGAGCGCCGACGAGGTAGCGTTCCACGCGTTCCAGAAGTCTCTCCATATCGCGTTTGTTGAAAGGTTTACCTTTGCTTGTCGTCATGACTGAGTCCTTCCGTGACAGCATGGAGGCATCCGAAATTATACCAACATGCTTCCGGCGGTCTTTACGCGTCTTTCGAAACGTGGGGATCTTTGCGGATCGGATGTGGATGGTGCGTTTTGCTCAGCGGATCGGATGCGGATGTAAACTGTTGTGTATCGTGCGGATGCGGATCGGATGCGGTAACGTGCGCGCGGATGCGGGTCGGATGCGGATGCCAAAAACATCATCCGCGCAGGGCTCTATCAGAAAGATCTCCTGTCCGTCGAGCTTTACGTTCAGCGCGCCTTCGAACAGCACGTAGTTGCTCCACACGAGGGTTAGACCCTAAGTGACCAGAACACACGTTGACTGTTTTAGAGGACGAGGCTTCTCAGGCACCCCAAGTTACGTATGAGCGCGGAAGATGTTAAGTCAATGTGTGTTGATCGTCTGACAATTCGTCTGACGTTCATCTACAATTAGACTTCCAATAGAATAAGATAATCGTATAGGTTGCATTTTGGTAGTGGCGCAAAGAAGGGCGGTTTTCTCACAACTTAACATCATCTCCCATTCTGTAGCACCGCTCAGAAATAGCTCTTGAACTATTCAGCAAGACTTCAGCATCATATGAATTGCCAGGACAGTAAAGAACGCAGTCACCAGCGAACACTCTTATTTGAACTCTGTCGGGCACAGCATCTACACTATCATTGACGTAGATAAAAAATAACATTAGCCCGACTGCACTGCTCTGCGGGACACCCCAGGTAATACCTACACTATAAGAAGAAACCCCGTAAATGTTCACTGCATGAGTGCAGTTCGACAAATAAGCATTTATCCAGTTTACAATCCACAGTGGTTAACACATACCAATATAGAGATGAGTTTGTAATGAGGCACTCTGCTGCCTAAGGCAAACCTAAAAATAGAACTCCGACATGCCAACTTTTATCTATAACTGATTCCAGATGATTTATTATATTTTTATAATGACTGCATATGTTGTTGGTTGTTTTGCAAAAAACAAAAAAACAAAAACAAACAAACAACAAATAACACCCAAGATGATGCCATTTAAAACGACGCTTTAGACCAGGCATGGAAAGTATTAAATGCGATAGCATTTCCTTAACGCACTCTTGGGACCCGGTGAAGCGTAGCGTCAGTGGAGAGGTGCAATTTCACTCTCGAGATGCGCTATCTCCTCCTCGTTTGTCTCTGTGTTGTTCGCGCCTCGGCTGATAGAAATGTTTCGGCGGGCGGGAATTTAGCAGATTGGAAGGTCTTGACGATAGCGGTTCCTGAAACACGATAAGCACTGACTCCTTTTAAGTGGCTGACATCATGTTGTAGGTTGACAGCTTCCTTGATTGTATCGCTTTCGTAGAGCGTTTGCGACCTGATGAAACTGCCTAGCGTGTGCACGGTGCTTTTCGTTTTGACGTCCGACACCATGGACGTGATCATGACAAACCTGCACGACGGCATCCTAACTGTTCGGTGATCACTCTCGAGAACGATGAAGTAGGTCGCATCCTCTATAGTTCCGGTGAAGCAACGGGCATGGCTAGAATCAAAACCGCGTCACGCTCCCTTGTCTCAGTCTGGTTCCAATCAACTTGAGAACGGTCATGCCGTTCAAGAACAAGCGGGTTCCGTTCGGGCCAACGTCGTGGCCATTCATAAACTGCAAGGCGGGACCTACGAGAATGTACCTAGTGTTCCCCTATGGCAAGTCTCAACGACTCATTCATGTCGCGAGTGACAAGCCTCCAAGGCCTGTACATTACTAACGTGGACCAAGACTTGAAGTTCTGTCACACTGAGCGCAACGCAGACAGACTCGAGCGGAACAGGGTCGATACTGTTACGCGTAGACAAGTTTCTCGACTCGGTCCAAGACGGCGAAACAAGCGCTCTGAGCATGATCGTAGCGAACGTTCAGAGCTCGCGGGCGCACAGAAAGAGCGTTCAGGGTGATGCAATTCTTGCGAAGGCGCACGTGCGCGGGTTGATGGGAACGTGTACTGATGATAATAATATAATAGTAATTGGGAGTTTACGTCGCGAGACAACTGAGATCATGAGCGACGTCGCAGCAGTCGGTCTGTGAATTGCTTTTGCCCACGCCACCTGAGGGTTCTCTAGTATGCGATGAAAGCTCACCGCACGGCACCCCGTATTTAACCTCCTTCGCTGAAGACGGCGTGTCTAAACAACTAAGCTACCGACTGAGTCACCGAGGCCGGTGTGTGTACTGATGTACTGATGATCTGTGTGGAGATCGACAAGTACAGGTGCGTGTCGTCCGACAGGGGAGAACGGCTGCTGTCGCACTATACGCCGAGGGAGGGAAAAGTGCGGTCGATCCCTGGCATCTGCCCATCGAAACGAAGCAAGGAGCGGCAGACATGCGCAGAACCGAGAGCACTATCAATGGTCATAGAACCAGCGTTGTCGGCGCTTGCCTCACGTGGAACGTTTCACGAGACGACATCAAACCTTCCTCACTTGGACTCTCCTGTCGTGCTCTCTTCTAAAGTTCCCGAAGTAAAAACCGGCGCACTGTACCGACATGCCGCTTATTGTTTAGCTTGTCGACTGCATGAAGGAGACGTCCAATTTGGACATCGTGGTTGCGTGAATGTGCCGACCACAAGCAACGGCACACCGATAGAACGTGTCTTCGCGAGAAGTGCATGTTAGTGTGCGTAGCACGGGCTAGATGTCCTTCTACGATATTTACGAACCCATTCCCTGCATCGCAAGAACTGAAAACCACCCAGAACAGGGCCCCCATTCTTGACAAAACTAAACGACCTCGATTACTTTACGTCACGAGCTGTAGGGAGAGGCTGCGCCAAAGTACTCCGCCCAGAACTCGCGCGTATGTAGGAAAATTCATCCCTAGTTTTCCCCATCATCTGGCCCACGATCTGGGCTCTGTGGCAGCGCTATGTACCGTATTGGAATATATTGTAGAGCGGAACGGAGACCATGAGGCGTCGTCTGAAATATAATGTTTTGCAGTAACAATGTAGATAATTACAACTTTAATTGTCAACGAAGTTGTGAAACACGAACAATCCGTTTACGGCGTTCACGACAAAAGGTTGTTTTGACATTCTCGCTATCGCCATGCCGCCAACGGAAGCATAGTATTTTCGGCCCTGAAACCGAAACCGAATGCAACGTTCGGTGGTGCACGTACTCTGCTGGGATGTAGAGATGCTGTTTGCGTTTTTCGTGTGCTGGTAAAAGGTCGCGTTTCTGAGTGCGTGTTTGTTATGCTGTGCACCACTTCTGTTTCCACATAGTGTTTGCCTCCGTGTTCTTTCACCGGCGGGACGTCTTGGGCGGGCAGCTTTCATTGCATTGGGCAGCTTTCATTGTGCAAGTTACATCAAATGAAAATAATTTGCCTCCGTTTTGTTACGGTGCTGATGATATACGGTGTTACGGTGATATCTTAAATAATGTCCTGGTTTATAAGCACTTGAGCGTAACTATTACGTTCAGATTGGATTGGGGAAATCATATCAGTAACACTTGTTCATCAGCAGTGCGCAAGTTGAGTATACTGAGGCGAAAACTTCACACTGCCCAGTTAATGTAAAACTATTCGCATACAAATCTATAATAAGGCCAAACCTGGAGTATGCAAGTAATGTATGCGATCCCTAGAGAAGAGTCTACATTGTTTAAATTTAAAGTATACAAAAACTCTGCCTTAAGGTTCATATTTTATGCGTACAATAAACGGGTATAAACCAACTGAATTAAGATGTAGAGTTGAATTATATACATTAGAAAAACGCTGAAAGATTAATAGATTTTTTGAGTTGAGTATTAATGAAGAGTATTACCTGACAACTAAATTACAGGGAATATCATTAAGATCCGTCCATTAGTGCACGTTAAAACCCTTCCGCCAGGCAGAGTAAGTTTCATGTTTTCTAAGAACACTCGAGGAACAGAACGTACTACCTGCTGACTTGATTGGTAAAAGAAAAAATGGCGAGAGAGAGGAACTCATTGCGAGTGTCTGACTTACTTGTTAAATGTTACATGCCTTTCCAAAGCTCCAGAAGCCGCGACATGAACCCTTGATTCGTGTATTATGTCATATTGTGTATATGTACTGTCTAGACCTTGTATGTCGAAAACAAATGTGCACTGGCTTGACACAATAAAATAACAATTTACTCAGGCGTTTCGTCCCCCATACGGGAGGCATCGTCAGTGCGTCAGTCAGGCTAGTGTACAGTTCTGTTCTTTCCTTTACATCATCTCCTCGTTTTTGAAACATTTTTGCTGCTTAACGTAACGGAAAAGAAATTGCGGTTCAACGCTGTGGGCGTACTGTGTAGACGCACATATACGGCACCCAACAAACGAATTGAAGCTGCTGTTACGTGTAATAGTTCAACCAAAACAAAGTTGTTGTTGTTGTAGTTCAACCATCATATTACACCATGTATGCCCTCATCGCAAGAAACGGCGGATAACGCGTTAGTAAACCTTGTGCTACGAATGCAGTACGTGCTGTAATTTCCCCTGTCTACGTTGGAATGCGTTCATACGACAGCAATACGTGTGCACTACTACATAGCACGTCGTACGTATATGTGCCGTGGACAATGTAATGACTGTACAGTTCAGGAATGTGTATAAATATGCCCAGTAAATTAATTCGCCATTCCTACAGCAAATTGCTGCAGTGCAATGTCATTACGAGGGTGGGAGAAATTGTGCAGAGTTGTCCGATGTCGCAAACATGGTCAGCAAATGTGACAAAAAAAAAAAAGAAGAAGAAGCAAATAAGTGTAGCACAAAAGCGCCTTCTGGCAACCTCCTTGTTGTCACGGTTTCTTCTTCTTGTCACAAGGGACGGCGGCGGTGCGGCTATGCGCAGCTGTGCAATGCTGCTGGAAAGTGGCGCCCCCACTGTACCGCTTTTGCCTCTATGAATGGATATTACCGTCTCAGTTGTTCCCACATTTCTCCCTATAGCATTCCCTAACTCATGGTTTCGTGCTAATCTCGAACCGTGACACTGCATCATTTTGATGTTACTATGATGAGCGTGCCCAAGAGTTTATATTTCAGTACGTGCTCCATCCAGTTCGGCAATAGTGACCACGTGGGATGCACATGCCCCTTCCTCTACCTCCCCCCCCCCCCCCGGTGCCCATGTGAGGCGAGTCAGGCACACTGCATTTACGCTGACCACACAGATAAAGACCAGGGCCAGTGGCGCGGAAGTGCTTACAGTCTGGCTTTCCACGTCAGCGCAGAAATAACCCCGTTTACGCGGGTAAGCAACGGGCCGGCAACGTTTATAAGCTGCAGACCGACAACAAAAGGAAACCCTAAATAAATAAATAAATAAATAAATATTTGCTTGATATGATATCACGCGAAAATATAGCTCAAGTTATTTTTATAAGGATACAATGATATATTATTAGTATATAGTAGGTTCAATAAACTTTGCATTCAGCTGTGCTGTTGGGGACACGGTTTGCTAAAATCGCCTGTGAGTACTTCGCCGTCCCATATTACCTCTGTTGCGCTTGCCCAGACAGAACACTATCTCCTGCGAACGTTCGAAATAGATCCCAACGTCCATGTCCTGAAATGTATATCAGATGGACATCTCTGGGGGCTACATGAATGGACGTCCTTAACTGTACATCCGCAGGATGTACCGTAAGGGCCGTTTGAAGAATTGCCCGAATAGGGTCCCTGATGGGATGTTGCAGGGAGCATTATCAGAGGATAGAGAGAAACATGGTAGGGTGTGTCGCGTCCTGAGTTGCCTCAAATCAAATGCCTCAAATCAAAAGCAGTAAGAAACACAGATGTTATCGTTATAGTGAGTTGATACGCCAAGCAGTTCTGCAGTCCATTGTTATCGGTATACGCTGTCGCATTAAAATTAAACACCTCACCCTTTAGTTTGACTCGCAGGCAAACAGGACTCTCGAATTTGTGGAAGCTCGCGAGACAACCAATATATATTATCTGTTGTCGATGTCGAAAGGTATGCCACTGCCTTTCTAGATTCATAGCTCTAAGAGCTTTTTTTGCTTTTTAAAACTTCATGTCCGTAACAGAAATACAAAAAAGAAACGAAAAGGAGCAACTGAGAAAGAAAGATGCAGTGGCCGAAGCTGAAACAAAATGGCTGAAAAAAACCCCTAGTAAGTCCACTTACGTAGTAGCTCAATAAACAGTATCAATAATAACGAGAAAATACACGCCCTGAGCACGTACGCATGTAAGTCCGTGCAATGTCCCGGCATCTCCGTGTAACTTCCTGTGAGGACAAACGACGGATATTTGTTGGAAGTACAAACTGTGGCCACTCGGAGATGTGGGGGACGTCTGTCAGAAAAATGTCTGCCTCCCAGGGAGATCCCAATTTCCGGGAAAGGATATCCCCAGGAACACTACGGGAAGCTTTTGTTCCGTTTGGATGAAAGTGCTATGCCAATAGTGTATATGAAGGTGGATCGTGCGCTGCACGTGTCTATTACTCGAAAGAAATAGTTTTGCAACACCTGGAGATTTGAGATGAGATAAACCACGGAGTGCTGATTTTAGACAACCGTGTCCCCTACAGTACTTCAGTGTATGATATTGGCTGTACTGCGTACCGAGAGAACTAAAATTACAATGACATATGTTTGGGTACAGTTTGGGTAACCAAAGGACATGTACTCTTTGGCCACGGAACCGATCCCATAGCCGAAATGTGCTGTTTGCCCAAGCTTGGGCCATTCATGGCCAGTTTGGCTGGCCGAATTTCGGTAATCATTGGGCCACATTTGGCATGTTGCTTGGGTGGGACCTATGAAAAGATAAAGAAAAAGCTTGTTCGGCGCACAACAGAATCGGAGTAATTGCGTATTCAGCAGCGTATCACCACTGAAGCACTTGGTGATCGCAAACTGTCCCAGCACTTACGCAGGATGCAACAACTTCTGGGTGATCACATAATAATGTCGTTAAACCTTATGTTACAGTCGGCAGTCGTCTTTGTCGGTTGTATGTTCCTTTTGCTCTGTCCGCGTTGCGTCTTGCCGCTGCTCCTTAGGGTCTTTTCACGCGATGCAGCTTTCTTCGTTTCAGCAAATGCTGTACACAATTGAAGTTGCATAGAGTAGGCTGTTTTCACACGGTGAGCAACTCGACGCGTAGTAGTGTTGAACGAACTGGTGAAATGGAGCGGGAAAATCCTTGTCACCTTCGTCTAATCGCATGAGAGCAATAACTGAAAATACGGTTGACAGTTTGCAAGGATGTATCAAGAACACAGTCTCGTGAAATACTTTACAGATACCGCAAGGGAAGACTCCATGCTCTTAGCAATGCCTTCGTAAGGGCCAGTTCTCACTTGGCGACGCCCGACGCGACTTCGTGAGCGGGCAGCGGAAGTAGAGGCGCATTTGCGCCGCTCCGTCAGAGCGCACGATTTTCATATTCCCACCACAGTGGCATTCCGTCGTACAAAGCAGCCGAAAACTCAGGAAGCGTGGCCTTCCTGTGTCACCTAATTGGTCGCCCGCTGTCGTTCTCGGCAGCTCTCGCCGACGTCGTGAAAGAAGTTCGGCATGTTAGTTTTTTTGCTGGGCGTCTCTCCTCCAGGGTGTCGGAGCGAACCGAAAACCGAAAAAAAAACGCAATTTTGGTGCGAACCGGAATGGAATCGAAACCGTATACGTTTTTTTCGCTCAGGAGGGAAACCGAAAAATATATTTAACGGTTTTCGGTCCAAGAAAAAACTTCGCCGGTTTGGACTACGGATAGACGAATGCAACAGACGTCGTGTGCTCTGAAGTCATGTCATGGATACTCTACGAGGGTTACGGTTACGGTGGAATATATGTCGGTATACTATGACCCTTAGGCTCCCTTTGTAATGGTTTATCGTTCGCGCACGCACACAGATTTAGAGGTACGTCGGTAACGTATCGGTAACGTCGCGCAACGCGTCTCTTGTTTGAGAGCAGCTAAGTTGAATACGTTTACGTATACGCGAGGGCAAGCCCGTGCGGAGTGGCAACTCTTTTGTGGACAGGACACGAAGAAAATAAAACGGAGCCGTCGAGCGCGTTTGTGAGTGAAGGTGTTCCTCGATTTGCGTCGTACTCGTGCAGTGGTGCTTGCTGGCTAGACAGTAGCAACAGACATTCGGATGTGACGGGATCGCTCCAATCCAGCAAGAAAGTACTTTACGTATGACATCACGACAAACAAGTCCGTTTGTAGCATATGCTTCAAGAAAGGAGAAAGCCCATTTGAACAGACAGTAACCTACAGAAACCACGAGCTACCAATTTCACAGCTGTCTATTAATATTAAATACCATGTATGCGGAATAAACGGGTTTACATTTCGTAACATTGATTTTTTTTTCTTTTGTGGGGATGAATATTCCCAGCAGAAGCGGAACCGGTTAAAAACCGGTATGAACCGTTATTTTTTTGCTCTGGAGCAGAACCGGTACCGGATCGTTTATGATGTAACCGGAACGAAAAACGTTTCGATTCGACACCCTGCTCTCCTCTCCCGACTCCGGAAATGCGCGTCTATTTCCGCTGGCCCTCACGACGCCACGTCGGGCGTCGCCAAGGGAGAACTGGCCCTAACTCGCGTCGACTGGGCCGCGGAATTTACGTATCAGAAGTTACACCATGACATCGAGCCATTAATAATAATAATTGGGTGTTTACGTCGTGAGACAACTGAGATCATGAGCGACGCCACAGCGGTCGGTCTGTGGATTGCTTTTGCCCACCTGGGGGTTCTTTAACGTGCGATGAAAGCTCACCACACGGCACCCCGTATTTAACGTCCCTCGCGGAAGACGGCGTGTCTAAGCAACTTGTACCCTGCCACCAAGTTGCTGGCGTCCTCGGCCGGGTTCGAACCCGCTATCTCGAAATCAGAAGGCGAACACGCTACCGACTGAGCCACAGAGGCCGGTCCATCGAGCCATTGCGTTGAGATTTCTGCAGAGGGGGAGCTAAGTGATGGACAGGTTGCCCATGAAGGTTGCGAGATGAATTGCTCGTGGGAAGTTCCGTGCTTCAACTCTAATAACTGTGCTCCGCAGCCTGTTCGCACGGGGCAACATAGCTGCGCAACTTGGTCAAAGGTCTTCCCTGGGGATCGGCATAGTTCCCCTGAAGTATGTATAGGACGCACAGCAAACCTCCTGTCCCCCACCACTTCCTACTGTCCCTCTTCTTCTGTCCATGTCTGTTCGCCCCCCCCCCCCCCATAGCCACGTCTGCTTCGTGCCGCTAACACGGAATCCAAAGGAGAACACATTAGGGAGTTTCTGCACAACGGAACCGCTCTACGAAAACTACACGACAATGGAAGATGTCAAATCCAAGATCAGCATCGTGATGTCAACCGCTTGAAAGGAATCATATGCTTGGCTTATCATGTTTTCCGAATCGTTATCGTAAAGACCTTCCAATGTGCTAAAACTCTTCTAATCCTCAAATCCTCCTGTAAACCTCCCCCGACAACACAGTGTCATCCCAGGGATTTCCTAAGAGCATCATGCAGGGATGGGGGTGACTTCCCCAGGAGGGTGAATCTGATACTCAAATCATCCTCAACATGTCATTTTGGCACTAATATAGCGTCCCCACGGTATCCTCAGAGCATCCACAGACGCTATGTGAAGACAACTTTTGAACAGCGCCAGAGCACTTCTCGGGTGAAACATCCTTTCTATTTTCTTTTTTTTATGTGCTGACGCATTCAACCGTATCAACCCCACAGAAAACAGTTGCATACAGTTGCAGTCATTCTTCGTCAGCTGGACTCTCGCCCTCTCTCCCTACCGAAATTGCTTGGTCCCTGGCCCAATCCAGCCCAGCAACGCTCTGCGCTCAAAGCTCTTCTGACATTTCTGGACACCATCGGACTTCGATCGTTATTGTAAAGGGGCTCGTTATTTTATTCCCCCCATTCCACCAAGCACTGGGGTAGAGTATCGCCTGTTGCGATGAAACTCCCCACTCTCCAAGACCGAAAATAAAGTTGTTGTTGTTGTTCATATTCGTTAACTGCCGCAATAAAATCTGGCTGCTCGTTCCTAGCGCTTTCTCCATAGCGGAAAATAAGCGCAGCTGTTAAAAAGGAAGCAGAGAGAAATATAAAAGACATAGAAAATCCCAATCCGAAAGGTTAAAGAAAAATTATTTCCCGGAACAGCACCGCAAGCGGTGCTGCCCCGACGAAGGGTAATCCGAAAACTAATTCTCTTCCGAAGCAAAAACAGATACTATATGTTGCTTGTTACGCATTCGCCGTTAAGTGCGACAGCACTGCTCGCCTGCAACACAAAACGAATGGTGAGCTGTCCACGTTTCTTTCGATTACGCAAAGAAAAAATACGCCAAGCGAGGAGTTGATTGAAGTATCAGCTCTGAATCACTGCAAAGTCTATGTTTCTTACTCATTTTGTTTTGAGACATTCAGGTAGGACTTTTAAAAGTCAAAAGCAGTGCGACAGAATCGCGCAGTTCTGTCCTTTCCACGAGAAATGCTCCATGTATCGTAGACAGTCATCCTCTTCGGAGGCGGAGAATTTTACGCTGGACCACCCTTTGTTTCCGAAAAATGTCAATCCGGTAACAAAGTAATATTTCTCGTCCCGCTAGCTACCCACAAGGACAGGCACAGGACGTTCCTGAATAACTCTTCACGGACAGTCCTTGAGTGTCATCCTCAGGATATTCTGGATACACCTCGAAGGACGAGGACACGATGACACTGTGGGGACATCCTGAGGACCGTGTGTGTTCTTGGGGCTCCCAACTGAACCGGCGCCGGGATGAGGAAACCTCTCCAAGAAGCGTGACGGGACGCGCACGCCGAGGACCAAAAATGCTCTAAACAAATGCTCTGGCATTTGAATAAGGCATGCAGAACTCCAATTAAGGGAACTCACCTCCTCCTTTGCCGCGGGTGTGAACATTTTGCCTACGTAGATGCGTCCCAATGCAAAGCTAGCATATTTCTGAAGATCGTTGATGCACGTCACCCATCTTTCTTTAGGCTTAGCGGCTCCTGTGACTGCGTTCCGCAGCTCATGTTCCAGGTTGCGGAAACGCTCACTTGTACGCTGTCCAAGATTTAAAAGTACTTGAAAGCCAAAGTAGTTGTGCAGGGTGCTCCTAGATGGGATAGACGTTACATACATTTAGGAGATACAATTCCATTTTTGCCACACATGTTCCGTTCGGTGCATGCAAGAAAAACGCATGTCCCGTATTACTGGAACGCACGTACCATACATTTAATTCATGCGAGCAAACACAATACTTAGAATGCACCATGTGTAAAATACGTGGCAGCACAACGTTGGCAATTAGAAGTAGCTGTCAGATGTTGATGGCTTTTAGGCACTCATCAGACAGTGGTGGTCCTGGAGTAACCGGCAGGAGGGGGGGGGGGGCGATAAGCGGTTCGGAGTAAACTCAGCTCTTACAGCATTGTGTGCGGGCGCCCCTATTGGGTCAAAGAAAACTTTTGCGTAAACAGTGCACGAGGCCGGAATGACATTACGCATATCATGCGTGGTCTGGGCGTGGTGTGGCCTTCCTCCCACTCCTTCGCACGTAGACACATGAAGTCCGCCAATCGCAGAAGTCATTCGCAAACCCATCCACCCAAGTCGTCGGCCAATCGCTGAAGACGATTCTCAAATCCAGGCTTTCCGCGATTCCAAGTGGCAGCCCATGCAGCGGGTGACGGCTCCTCCTGATACCTACAACCCCTGCAAGCACGGTGGTGAGCAGCGGACTCTTAACTGTTACGCCATGTGCCTCAAACAAGCAGCTTTTGTCTCTATCTGGTGTCAGCTAAAGGTGCTGCTATTCCATGACGTCACAGCTCACATTCACGTCTACGGAAAGCTAGCTTAGTGTGCATTTTCTTTCACCGTGAAGCTCCGTAGCGTCTGCACACGGTTCATCCATCCATGTTCATCCATTTCGGAAAACCAGGTTGATCTGAAGCAAACGAGGCCAAGTGGAACACCCTTGTGAGTAATGCCAAACGAGGTAGGCGGTTTCTCCGTCAGATCACAGCGAGGAGACTCCTCGTAACACGGCCCGAAATGTCTATGCGTACACGCACTCATAAAATGTAATCTACATAAGAGACGTTTCGTATCTCAGGTGAGCCGCATTTTTATACTACATACTATTCTACAGCGTTGTATTGCGCTGTTGGGCTTGTACTGCGTGTTCCGGATCCAGTCCCTCGGTTTGGTGGTGGGGGTAAGGTTCTTTGTTGGGGCGCGTAGTGGCGCGTAAACTGACGCGTGTTTTCTTTTTTTTTTTTTGAAAGGGGGGGGGGGCGCTCGCCCAACGGCCTCCCTGGAGCCACCACTGACTCAAAAGATTGAATTTTTGAGAAAATATTATTATTAAGGCCAAATAGTCAGTAATGCATCTATAGTTTAATACAACAGGCACTGTAAATTGTGAAATAAATGTTGTGTACGGCCTGGTCTTTTCAAAAGTTATGTATTCCTTCATCATCATAATGTATTATAATGCAGTATTAGTGTTATGTATTACACAACACATTTTCGAAAGTATTTGAATTATTATTATATTACGAGAGAATAGTATTACTGTCAAGGACACCATTTCGAACGGTGTTTGCTTTCCATGACACACGATGAATGAGATACCTTTCGTATGCGGGTGTTCGCGGAAGAGGATATTGTGCATTTCGTTTACGGGCGAAAAGACGTAGCTTCGAACACAGAGTCAGCCAACTGTTATTCGACCAAGAAAATTACAAATGAGAATTCGAGACTTGAAGATTTGAAGTATTCAACTGTTGAAGTTAGAAAACAATTTTGCGACTAATTTAATAATAGAGCTCATAATAGCTGATAGAGACATCAGGAAGGTTAGTGAGCTGACAGACTTGTTCACGTTACCGAAAAAAAAAAGAATTAAATACCGTTACTCGTTACTATGAAAAAAAAAGAGAACTAAATACGTTACCCGTTACCAAAGCAGCAAAAGGAACGCGTTCCCTTACTCGACAGTAACGAGTTACTCTTACGTTACCATGCTATTACACAGTCACAAACGTGCCAAAATGTAAATTGACACGCGTTTATTTGGTGCGACCATTTACATGGGATTCGCTTTGAAGAACAGTTGGTACTCGAAATGGGCATCATTTATTTTTGGTGCCTGTCCTCGAGATAG
The DNA here is from genome assembly GCF_037126465.1 of Ornithodoros turicata. Taxonomy (NCBI): domain Eukaryota; kingdom Metazoa; phylum Arthropoda; class Arachnida; order Ixodida; family Argasidae; genus Ornithodoros; species Ornithodoros turicata. Next base: position 105,720,449 of record NC_088201.1, read on the forward strand.
CCGCTGTGGCAAGACTGGAAAATTGGTGTGGAAATACATGGCTGCATCAAATACAGCCACCTTTGTTTGATGCATGTATTGGAATAGTATGCGCCAGATTAGTAGCGAGGCTGATTTTCCTTTTTTTCTGTAAACTCAAGCTCAACAGCTGCTTTTAAGGCAACCTCCATGAAGCGATTTTTTTTTGCAACGAAGTTGCAAACGCGCGTTCAGTCGCCAGCTCCATGGGACGAAAAACTAGCGTATGGCGTCGGAAAGTCTTGCTTTGATGTCACTGTTGCCAGAGTACAAGGTGAAAGCTTAGTGAAATCAGATGGTCGAAAAATGTACTTAATGTCACAAATTTTGCAACTAAATCCAACAACTGTCTCAAAAAGTTCGCCCAGTACTGTACCGGGAAGCATATTCAATGCTGCGAAACGAAAACATGTTTCTTGGCAGAGAACGCCTCAGAAACCCTATTCGACCCTAGAACCCTAGAAGGCCCAGAAACCCTACGTTTCTGAAACGTAGAGATATCAAAGAAATCGTAACTTGTGATTGTGATGTAGCGGCAATGTTTACTTGCTGAAGTCGGGAAGGGGGGTGGGGAAACGGCCCCGTAGTCCCCGTGACGGCGCCCATGGTGTCAACGACTCTGCGTTGCCGGCACTGAAATTAGCACTAATCTATAATAAGTTATGCGGAATAAAGGACCTTAATGTATTGCCTCACCTGTTGACCGTGCCGAGGAAGTCGAGTACTGATTTATAGTAGTCCGTTTCCCACACAATAACGGGTTCTTCTTCGTCAACACTTATGCTGATATTGTTGAAAATATTCTTCACGATCTCCAGCAATGGAAACTAAATTAAGAAAATCATAAAAATGAAGGGTAGTCTCTCCGCCACTACGGAGAAAGAGTATTCATTATAGAACACATGATCGAAAGCTCAGAAACTACACCTGTTTATGAGTGCGAAACAGAACAAAATATCTAACTCTTTAGCGCCGTACAAGAGGTACATGTTGAGTGATCTCTATGGAGCGAATGGCGTGCGACTCATCTACTAAAGATTCATTAAAACAGAAAATTAGAGTAAATGTGACTGTATGGTAAGGTACCTTACCTCCGAATGATTTTTCTGCAGTCCACCCACAGTTACTTTATTGTACCTAGCAATATAATTGCGCCTTGCTTCTTGCGATCGGGTTCTCTGTAAACACACATGCTTGGCTATAGAGATCGCCTTACCATAACTCAAAAACACCTTTCTTTCTTATGGAGGCGTTTTCGTCTTACGTTTGCAATCTGAACTTCGAAGTCAACTATTTCGTCAGCGAAAGTCCGAGCAGCCTCCTGGTCCGCGGTGCCGTTTGTCATGATTGTTGTGATATTCACGATATACTGTTTATATGCTTCGATTATTTTCCCGTTGTGCTGGTTAGACTGGTTCAGAAACTGGTTCCGGCCAACAATTCCAAAAACGTGCTGGTCCATCTGAAAAGTTTTTCATAAAGCTGTTTTCATCACGCTATGTCATATTAAGTTATACCCATGACGTACTGACACTCAAAGGCCGTTCAACAGAAGTCCGTCCATCCACGCCACGTTTGAGTTTTTTGACAGACGGCAACGGCGAATCTCATTTTGGACACTTATTGGAAGAGGAAATCAGTTATCTTCTGCGTAATTATTCAAATAAGTTCCTGAGCATACAAGAGCCTCATCACGCGTAAGACGTCAGGCACTGAATTGTTGTTGTTGTTGTTGTCTTATTGGTGCCCAAGAACAGCCTCATAGGCCTTAGTATTGGCGCACACAACATCACGCATGTTAAAATGAGATAGAAAATACTGTACAAGAAAGCAAGATAATTGAAGAAAACTAAAGAAGATTCGAATAATAAAAAGGAAACCTACATAGAAACCATATGAAAAAAAAAAAAAAAAAAACAGACATGAAAGATTATCAAAGTAGTAGATGTTACGATAGGCACATGGTAATATCTCTCTTAAAGGACACAAAGGAAGGAGGGAAGATGTCACATGACACTGAAATTGAATTCAGCAACATTTGGCAACGTACACTATGATTGTAAGGACGGAAACACTTTGCATAAAATGAAGCCGGATTGCGGAACGCAGCTCGAGGAAGACAAAAACTCAGACGACTTAAGAGAAATGAACAATCAATAGATGAATGTACACATTTATAAGTAAACAAAGCACCAGCAATATTGCGTCGTGCATGCAGTGGGCGTAAGTGAATTGAAGAGTCACGCTGATATTCACCATGGCACGGTAAAGAGTTGTATTAATTATGAACTTGGCTGTCAGGTAGAACAACGAAAATGTTTGAATAAATCGTGCATGTATTGTTATTTAGTTCTTTAATACTCACCACTCACATGTGGACAACTGTACTTAGCAATTTAAAATTTCCTTCAAATATGTCGTATAGATGCACTTTGCCTGTCAATCAGATTTCTGATTTAAGTGTATCAGCGAAAACACAGACAAGTTGTTCTGAATGCAGCGGTGTTTCCCCCACAAAAAACTCCAAGTGTTTCGGCGTCGGTGTTATATGTGCTTTCTGTTTTAAGTCTCTTCTGTGGTACGTGGACATTGCATACAGCATGTCGGTCTCCGATTAATTTGGACTCGATGTCGTGTATCCTCTCCATCGCAAGATCCACAAACCATGAAAAACACACGAAACGAAACTAATATGACACAAAAAAATTGCACAAAAGGTGTTCCGACGGCAGTGAGAGTGGACACTCGATTGCGAGAAATGCGCAAGGCTATGTATTGTCCGCCGCCGAAATTAGGTTTGTCGTCAAAACAGCGAAAACACGTCTTAAGATGCGTTTTGCTTATGTCTCTGCCGGCGGACTATTTCACACCGCAACAGCCTGTGCCTCGCTCAATTGTTGGTGGCGCTGTCTGACCAGTGTGGCATTCTCAGTCACAAAACACGAAACACAGACAATGTCCTTTGTATTGTCTGTGCCTTCTCACTACTTGGTGTTTTCCGTGTGAGAACCGGCTCTCTGATTATGCAGCTTATCCACCAGCTTGCTTGCGTGTATGGCATTTTGGATGTTGATATGATGAAGAAGTAACAGGGAGATATTGAGTTCGTCACACGACAAATTCGGCTACTCCCATATACAGAGCCCCCCACCCAAAGGGGAAAAATAGAAAAGAGAAACCTTCCCGCTCGAAACTCGATTGCTCAGGTTGGAATAGTGTTATGCAACAGGTGGAAGAAAAAGGGGTGGGAAACGGACGAAACTTCGAATAACGTTCACGTTGAATAAATAAATAATGTGTTAACTTCCCACTTCCATGCCTTTCTATCCTATTGGCATTCCCTTCACCAAAGGCTATCCTATTCGTTCTCCCCTATTCATCAGCTGTCGCATGTCGCAGCACTCCACACTGCGCTTAGTGAACTAACCTAGATCTATTCTAAGCTTTCAATTATTTCTTTTCCCGCCTTTTCGCTACCTTTTGTTTTGTACAGTGCTGGAAAAAAGTTTACGTAAGGTGCGAGCGGCGTATTTTCCACTCGGTGTGACACCCTAGCGGTGGGTGAAAGCGGGCTCCCCAGACAACACATGAAATATCGGGGGCATCCCATATTGATCCCAAGCGCCCGAAATGGATCCCAATGTTCATATCCTAAAATGGACCTCCGTGGGACTCCCCTGAGATATTTATAGAGGGATGTTCGTAGCCGTATATCCGCAGGAGGTCCTGTTATGGGTGTGTCACGGACTGTCCGAATCAGCTCCGTGATGGAACGCAGTATGGATCATATTGCATGAGAGACAGAAACGCGGGACGATGTAGCACTGCACAAATTCATGAACTTCTGAACTTTCTATGAACCAACGCACTTCCTGAAACCAAATGAGTAAGAAACAGAGACACTACTTCCACGGTGACTTAATACGCCAAGCAATTTCTCATCCCACTGTTGTTTGTGTACGCAACCGAATTAAACTTAGACATCTTACCCTTCATTCCTACTCAAGGCGAACAGTGCTTTCGAATGTGCAGAAACTCGCGAGGACATCAATGTTCAGTGTCTGTTTTCTTTTCGGCAGTGAATGCCACTTCATTTCCAAAGGTGTTCTGCTGAGTGGCCCAATCTCTCGTCGTTTTTTTTTTTTTTTTTTGTTTTGAAACGTCGCGCTTATTTTCCCTCATGGGAAAGAAAGCGGAGCAACAGAAAACAAAACCACCGGCGACGATGGCAGATGTTAAAAAAAGAAAAAAAAAAGCGGCGGGAAAACGCTTCTACTACAAAGCAGATACTGAGTTCTGAACATGAAAAAGTAACAATCGCTCGACATACGGGCTGCGTCCCAGAGAGCTCCTGCTTACGCCCGTGTCCCCTAATTACGTCCGCAAGGTGGACGTTGGTGGGGAGTTCGAAGCCCGGTCAAGTGGATATCCGTAGTATACCCGCTGGAGCAATTTCGACATTACTCTGCAGATATTCATATCTCCGTGAAAGTACATCTGTGGTACAGAATTTTCTGAGTGGGAAGCGCAAAAAATACAGATATTTTATGGGCCTTATGACACGTTTACAGCATATGTAGCCTTTTTCAATCTAAAGATGTACAGGAGCCGGAAAAAAAGGAAAAAATATCAGTGGGGTATAAAAGGAGGTGCGAAACATCCATTGTAAGTCCTGTCTTGCTCCCGATATGATCCCACATGACGCCCCTGGAACCTCCATAAAACATAATTCGGAGTTTCACTGGGAGTTCATACGGACTGGTATCGAACGAAATGATGCAGTCCCAGAGATGTCCGCGCAGTCCGAAGATGGACGTCCCTGGGACAAGCTTGTGTTATCTGGAAACGTATACTGACTTGTAAAAAATAAAAAAAGTAACACGATGCATCCCAGAGAGTTCCTGCTTACGTCCATATCTCCGGGATATGTCCGCAAAGTGGACGTTCGTAGGAAGTTCGAAGCCCGGCCAAGTGGACCTCCGTAGTATATCCGCTGGAGGAATTTTATCATTCTGCGGATATCTGTATCTCCGTGAAAGTATATCCGATGGACATCCGTGGGACATAATTTGCTGACTGGGGGGGGGGGGGGGAGGAGTGCGCCGGTAGCGACACCAAATCAAACCACTTCGCACCGATACCGAAACTGCCGCGGCGTGTCGCAACTACTGCACTCGCCCACCCGCTTCCGCTCGTCGCGAGGGTGTCGGACTCAAGAGAATATAGGGAGCTTCAGGAATCATAAGCGCCCTCCGTTTCCGTCCCCGTATCCCTGTCAGTCAATCAGATATCAGCATCGTGATGGCAGTCACGTCAAAGGGATCATGCGGTTGGATTATCGTGTTTTCGGAAACGTTATCGTAAAACTTGTACGTTTTCTTAAAACTCCCTAATATATCGCTCGCGCATTCCGTAGACTTTTGTCCAGCACTGTACACCCTTTGATCCTTCGAACCTTTCAGAACATGAAGTGATATGAATGAGGAATATATTCTCTATCTCCCTGTTGGTACAGGTTTCATCGCGATTCGCAACACTAGACACTTTTCCTAGCTACTTTCTCAAGCGGTGCGCGACCCATAGACGTACGAGTACGTACGAGGTCACCACATTACGTTGTAAGTCGGGATCACAACTACTCCCGGCACTTGCAAGTTAATGTTCAAAAGGCGAGTAACTACTTCCTGTGTTCTCCGTTGGAGCTGTATGATTTGTCACATGTAGTTGTGTGTCTTGTGTGTACGCCTAGTGTCGAGAAGCGGAATGCATTTTACCATAAATACTCCCCAATAGGAAAGCCTTTCGGTACCGCCACTTCTATCATGCGCCCCACCTGGAACTTGGAGCTCACAACAACACCAACACCGCTATTCAAATTTTAATGTAATTTAATTTAATGTTTAATTAATGAATCTAGTCTCAAACTTGTGTTTGTCAATTGCATTACACCCACATAACACAGGGAATAGAAGTAAAGCGAATAATAACATTGGTTCCGGTCTGTGTAAGTTGAACCGCAGTGTTGCATGACAAGCAGCAGCAGGTAATAAACAGTGGAACATGGTTTGGATAGTTTATGGCGTAGGGAACTGTGAGGTCACTTTGGCAAGAAGAATCGAGAATGAGCTATACAAGTGCATTTATGCAGTGTATAGGGGAAGGTGGGGCAAGATAGGAAAAAAAAATTGCAATTGAATATGGATTTTTTATTTTTCGTGATAAGCAAAATGTAGCCGTCGGTACATTCTCAGAGGTCTAGAGCTTCTGAGCTGTAAATCAGAACGGAAGTAGCCGGTTCTATAATAAACAAAGAATAAGAAACTAAAAAAATGCAGATGGTCTCATCTTGTCCTGACCTTCAGGGCAAGACGAGAGATCGTGTGACGCAAGATGAGACATGCCGTCGTAATGAACTATACAAATTAGTTATCGCAATCCAAGCACCTACACAGTCCCCTTCAGCCCCCGCCCACATGATGTGCTATAAAACCACACAGAACCCGGTGCTATTTGCCTCCACCGTACTTTGCAAACAAAGCACCGCCAGTCTCATGTGCATCTGGTCGCCCGCTTTTGAGCGGGCTTCTGCTTTCCTGGAAATATTAAAGCAACAGAAAAATTAGCTGGACAATCCTAGGCGATATGAAACAAAAAGTATCTCTGAGGAACAAGCATAAAGGCACCTAATAGTTGACTTATCAGTATTACATTGAATTTCATTTGCATTGCATTTAAATTACATTAAGTTTTCGCGTCTTGCCCCGTGCATATCATCGGATGCATTAAGTTTTCAGTTAAACGCCGGTTAACCAAGAGTGCCCCATATTTTGCATATATCTAGATGAATGAATACAGAAATGGGGTGTGGACTTGCATTGACAGAATAAGCCTGCGACACGCTGCTGCACAGTTGACAAGAAAAGGAGTACAGAAAATCGTGCCTTTTTTACGGGTTTTCACATTCCAGGCAAAAATAACCGATTTTTTTCTCTTCAACGCAAACACCAATCCATGCAATTCTCATGTGCAATTAAGCGGACATGCAGAGCAACCTATGAGTAAAGTTTCAAGCGCATGAAGCAACACATCAGTGAGACAGGCGCCGTAGAGAAAACAGTGTCGCATCTTGCCCCACCTTACCCTACACTGATGCAGTACATGAACTTGTACGCAAGTCCCCTTTTGTTTAATAATATATGGTTGAAAATATGACATGTTTAACTACAGTACTTTTTTTGCGTTCACCTGTAATTGAAATTTCGATATATAGCAGGTTGGCATACTGACCCTGCTCGACTTTGTAGCCCGGCATCACTTAATGATATGCATCCGGTTGTTTAGACAGCACTTCAGCATGGGCAGGTAAATGCTCCCATAAAAACTGATACCAAGCACGTCGCTACGTGAGATCCACTTACCTGTAGCGCATAGTTGGTAACATTTCCCAAGTCCTGTGACACATACAAGTTGACTACTGGCGTTAGACCAAGTTTGAGCACGAGTTTAGTGAACGTCTCTTTCCACTCAGGGATGTCGGTATCTGTATATGAGACGGGCCATTTTGCGATGCCCACATTGCTCATTATTTCTCGTAGCGCCTCCATGCTTTTATCTACCGATATACCTGCAATAGGTGCAACGAAATTTCTTCTTTAGCACACAGAGAGGTGTGGGCTTAATGTACACTCTTGGCTACAGATATGTTGATTATGTGTCCATAGGGTTCCGCACTGATTAGATAGAATCACCCGCCGTGGCCAACTTTCATGTCATGAATAGCGCCTGTGCAGAAATTGCTAGTTAATGACCAGCGCTGTAGGTTTTTCTTGAGCTCACGGTGATGGGACTTCGATTAGTCAACCCCACATGGTCTCCGCGGTACTCTCACCTGTGACACATCATATATCTCCCTGACAAAAAGCGCAGCAAATACGAGTGGTGTTCAAGTCGAAGCGGGACTTTCTGTCTACTGAGTGTACATATGGCTCGCGCTACTTCTTTTTCGTCATTTTCACACGCGACAGGCCTCCGCGTTCACCACGTGATCGTACAAAGTTTGTGCAAAACAGAGGACACGTGCTGGACAAGATGGCCGACAACGAGGTGAGCGCGCACATCGAAGAGCGAATTGTCATGAAGTTTCTCGTGAATGAAGGCGTAAAGTCATCTGAAATTCACTGAAGACTTCACGCTCAGTATGGTCTGGGACAAGGCTGGCGTTGTTCATGTTGATTTTCTGCTCAGTGGTACCACCATCAATAGTGCATATTACTGCCAAGTTCTCAGGGATGTGCATAATGCGCTGAAGCAAAAGCGGCCGGGACTCATCACCAAAGGAGTGCCCCTCCTACAGGACAATGCACGCCCGCATACCGCGCATCTCACGACACGCACCTTACAGGAACTTGACTGGGAGTTGCTGCCACATCCCCCTTACAGTCCAGACCTCGCCCCCAGCGATTTCCATCTCTTCGGGCCACTGAAGGCGTTCCTTGGGGGCCGCCACTTCAACTGCGACGACGAGGTCAAGAATGCGGTCTGATCATGGCTGCTACGCGCCGGTAAGGATCTCTCCGCTGCTGGCATCCAAGCTCTCGTGAAACGCTGGGACAAGTGCATTAGTGCAGATGGAGATTACGTTGAAAAATGAAACTAATTTCTCGCCTGTAAGTTCATTTTACTTTTGCGAAAAATGAAAAGGCACGCTTTGACTTGAACACCCCTCGTACATCCATATTTATTGGAACTATTCAGGAAAGCGCCACGGCGTACCTATAGTTCGGTTGCTAGTCGAAGCTATGTAGAACATAATGTTTCCTTTAAGAACTACAGCTGCGATAGGCTGGGATGACAGACCTCAAATGAGAAATCCAGTAGAGGTCAACTACACAGTCAGTCGATCGTCGCCCGATCAGGGTTACTAGGGCGCCACCAGAGCCGTATATTAAAAGGGAGTCTGGCCATTAATGTGTTATGCGTATACTTGAAGCTCCACCCATGTTTTCAGCTTTCCGACCAATAGAGTCCGGCAATATGGGGCACTAGCAATCAACATATCCTCACTATTTGTCCCCGTAGCCAATATGGGCAGAGCCATTTTGGTTGGCAAGTGGATTGGATGGGATTGAAATGGATACCTCTCGCAATATGCAAAACTAGTGGATTTTTGGTGCAAATTTGAAGGACGCTACTTAGGGAGCGTAAGGCACATCGGGAATTGTCGTCTGCTTCCGTCGTTGTCCCGCTGCCGGCTGAACCACCTGCTGGGACACATTCTGTCGTCGATATGTTTTCTAAACAAATCTACATGAATAGTTTTAATATAAAAGGCAATAATGTTTATATCCATGAAATCCATTAATTAAATATAAGATTGTAAGCACAGTGCAGTTTTTGTTATGATTTCGTTGTGATCACTGTGTTCACTAGGCCCAACACCGGCGACAAAACATATTATCTTCGGCTAGATATCGACGGATGAGCGTAAGTTGAAACTGCTTTCCGAGAAACGTATATGAGGATGTGCATTTACAGCGTAAAATTAGAGTAGTCTGTGAACAATTTTTGTCACGGAATCCCCGCTTCACTATGTTTGTTTACGTCGCCATTTTGGCTGGCAGTATAGTGCCACGGCGACCCCCTTGGTAAAAAGCAAACCAATCAGAGGAGCGAAACTGTGATTGACAGGTCGAGCCTCTTTTTGTGACTCCTCCCAATGGCCAGACTCCCTTTTAATATATGGCTCTGGAGCGCCACATTGCGCGCCACCCCACGCAACTCTGGTATGCCTGAACTGTCGAGAAGAGAATCCTTCGAAGCATCATATTGCCTGATTATGTATCCAAGCGCATTTCCGCTTAATTCACCTAGGCTTTCCCACATTACGCAGAACATTTGTGCTTCCTGTCGCGATACAAGGTGTGTGTCATATCTGAGTTATCGTGCCATTAGTGTGCGTGGCAGAAAGTGTGCAGCCAACCCGCTATTTGGAAAGTTTGCTCAAATTAGCTACTTGCGAATTGATTCACACATAATGTGACGGACCAGAGGCCCTCTATGCGCCTGTCTTCTGAACCGACGTCTGCTGTACACTGTCAACAGTGTAGCGATGTAGATGTGGAAAGCACTCATTTAGTACATGAAGTGCGTTCTTGCTATTCGGTTACCTAACAGACATGCTACTGTGCCTTCTTCGAATGACGAATAGACAATTGCATTTTCTTACGGCTAGTTTCTATTGCATTCAGTACGGAGTCAATATTGGAAAGGGATCACGCAGTCAAACACCTACACTGGTCAAACGACGTAGAGCACACTAAGCCTGCGCTTGTGTGAACTGCATTTTTTTTACAATGAACGAGTGACTGTCTCGTGTCAGAGTAATTGTATTTTTAAAATTTCTACTACATTCTGAGAACACAATACGCACTCTCATTCGTGCAGGACTGGTACGCCCGCAGTATCTTGTGCGTTATGTTTGTCATTTCCGGTTTCTGGAAAGACAGCGTCGCGTTGCCAAGTATATCTGTAATGGAGCAAATTTGTGAGTACGCACATGACCATGCGTTGGCATTTCCTGCTGTTACTATAATGTACTTTTATTAAAATGGAAGGTAATCGTTTGACCACATACAAAACTTCTCACATTCAACTATTCGTTCCTCAATACAGGACAGGTCGCTTTTTTGGGCACGAGGAAATACATAATAAATAGATGAGTACTGTAAGCCCTGCGTGATGTGGCCCATCTGAGTTTTCCCTGATGTATCCGAGCTTCCCAGCTACACTTCGCGTACAAAGTTTTAGCCAAAACAACAACAAAAACTTTATTTCAGGGTGATGGGTGGCGAGTTTTATCGCCGGGGGCGATACTCTACCCCAGTGCTGGAGGAGAAGCGGGGAATGAAGTAATGGGTCCCATTACAATGAGGATCGAAGTGCTGTGGCGTCCAAAAAGGCGAAGAGAGCCTTGAGGGCAGAGCGTTGGTGAGGTGGATGCGGCCAGGGCCCAAGCAATTTTGTGAGGGAGAGGGGGAGGGAGTCTAGCTCGTTGAGGGAGGCGGAGAGTACGGAGCGGAAATGGTGGTAGTGTGGGCAATGGAGAGGAATGTGCTCGAGATCTTCAACAGCACCGCAGTGACTGCAGTGGGGAGAGTTAACTTGTCTCAAGCGGTAGCGCCACTGTGCTGTGAAGGATACGTCGAGGCGCATTCGATGAACTAATGCGGCGTCTTGACGAGAGATATGTGCTGGCATGCGGAAAGCGAGCGCTGGGTCAACTCTGCTCAGCATGGCGGGGGGTAGTATGTCGGCGGTCCGTTGGCGGTTAGCCAGAGGAGTCACAAGGCTTCGAAGTATGGACCGCCGATCGCCTCTCAGCAGTGCAATACGCGTCCGTGTCTGAGACGAGAGAGCTGCTTCGGCGGCGCTGTCCGCCAGTTCATTGCCTTCGACACCGCAATGGGCGGGAACCCATTGGAGAGCGAGCCAATGTCCTGCCTCGTCGACAAGTTTGTAAGCGGTAGATTGTAGATTGTAAGCGATGGATTGTAATCATAAGATCGATAGATGTAAGTTTTGGTCAGAAGATGTATTCGCTCTCATTTTTGTGTGCGCACGCACAGGCTTTCTGCAACCTTCTTCTTTTATTTTTTTGTCTTCTACCAGTCGTGCCGAGCTTATGCTTTTCCGCCACAGATAACGCTAGGACTACCGTATCCGATTTTCGAAGCTCATTATTTCATTTCCAGTATCACCGCCACCAACGGGATAGAGTATATCGCCCCTGGCGATGAAACTTCCAATCCATCATTTCACAATAAAGTTGTTGTTGTTGTTGTTGTTTGTATTTCGCAAGCTGAACAGCTTTTAAATGCTGCATAAGACACATAGTAGGACCTTGTTCAATCCATTTAGCGGTCCAACGCTATGTTAAACGCATTATCTTCGATATATTTTTCAAAATTAGTAAAACTTTAACCATTCTATCCGCGTACCTTTGAGTTCTCTCTCAAGATCCGCTCTCAGATGTGAAAACACTCCGTAGGAACTCTGGTCTTCTGGAATGGGATGCTTTTGTATCCATTTGTCACAAATGTACTGGTCGAAGTCGTCGCATGGCTTAGTGCTGTTATCAAGAATATCTAGGAGAAATGTCGCTGAAAATATAAACAGGCATTCGTGTAGATTCGTGTAGACAGGTATAACAATAAATTATAGATACTTATTTACTTATGCAATATACATTTTATTATCTACAATCGAGTGCGGATGAAATATATAATTGAGATGGCGGTTCCACAGACGTGTTCTCGGCGACCGCTGGGGCGGCGAACAACATATCCTTGAGTTTGAGGACGGCAGCCGGTATAGCGGACAACAAAGTGGACACGGAGACTCACAAACCAGCAAATGAATACAGTTTGTTTCCACAAAATCACATAAAAGCGGGAGCACTTCCCGAACACTCCAATACTCCGAAAAACAAATAAAAAAACCTCAGAGCTATCAAAACACATTTCAAGTTGTACAGTGCTGGACAAAAGTTTACGGAACACGCTCCGGAGCATTCCTTCCTCGGAGTAACAGGCTAGCAGCAAATGGGACCGTACGGACTTACAGACATGTGCCTAGGTAACCCAGTCACGTGTTTGTAAGTCCGTACGGTACCATTCGCTGCTAGCGTGACACTCTGAGGAAGGATTGTGCCGGAGAGTGTTCCGTAAACTTTTGACCAGCATTGTACGAATTGTGATCCTGTTTTTGCACAAGCAGGGCCTGTACTGCATTGCAACGAGGAATTGCCACGTGTGTGTTAAAGACTGAAGCAAAGTCCTTTAAAACGGGTGAAACCTCTTTAATCACAGTTCGGAACAGATGTTATCAACGGCTTATTGTGCTCTTCTACTGGGATTGCAACAGAAGCGACCACAAAATTTTGAAAATGCAGCAGCAGGGTCGTTTGAAACGTACGAAACCCCTTGTATCATGGTACCAAAGGCATACACATTAAATCCCATGACGGACACGTGCCGCTTAAAAAAGTTCCCTCAGAAAGTGCAGCCGGTACACAGCCGTAACCGTTTGGAAACAGCCGTAACGGTTATCAAATAGCAAGCACAGCGATCCTCATCGCCAAATTTCAGCAGGTACAAAGCCGTCACGTTGGTATGAAACGGCTTTGTGCCCGCTGAATAATATGTGTGCCTCCTGAACCTTGTACTCGTGTGCTTGTTGAATAATGCGTGTGCCAGCTGAATATGCGTGCCTTCGTTGGAGCGTACTACGTTGCTCCGCGCTCCGCCGGTGAGGAGTGACATGACACCGCGTATTCTCCCGCAGTGCTTTCCTTCCCGCTTTCTTGGCCGCTGTCTGCGTTGCAACTGCGCCTTTGAGAAGGATGACACCTTGCTTTTTAAGTACAGGCGTAATGTTTGCTTAAGGTAAGACAACCTAGCTGGGATGCATCGTACGATGCCTGCGTTTTACTCGTGTTTAACAATCGAAGTACATTCTGTTGGAGACGGTGGACGCATTACAAATGGCGGCAGGAGAGGATCGGCTGCATCGGTGAACCGACGATGTACATTACAAGCGAGGTTAATTGTATTCTTTCGTTACAGGTGACCGTGGGACTGTATCGATTGCGAGGACGTGAGTTACACAATGGTTTGCTATATTCCAGCATTCACGTTGGAACAATACAAGCGTGATATTCAGTTCGGTTTCTTTACAGGTTTTTTCCTGTCTCAACGGTCACACATACGTGTGCCAAATTGCAACTGCTTTTCACATCGAATTGTGCCTGTTTCCACTTAATGGACAATTGATCCTCGGCCACTTTGTTTGAGGAACTGTCGTGTTCGTCACTAAGGATGATCTTCATTGAGCTTTGCAGTCCCAGCCTGTTCGAAGTGTGTTCGGCGTTCGGCGTTCGAAGATTGTGTGTTCGGCGTTTGGAGGACTGTCTGGTGCATCCGATGGGTTGTGTGTCCGTGCAATGTGTGTTCCACATGTGTGTGTTGGGAGCATAGGTGGGCATTTTCCTGCGGCCTCACTCATCTTCACCTCACGAAGCACAGACTTTATTGGCCTTACTCACCCTCGCCAACTTTTCCTCACCAGTAACTAAACCTCAGTCGCCCTCACCCTCACATTTCATTTTATATTTTGCCCTCACAAACCTCACTTCAGGGCATCGGGATCCCGAGAGGCCTCACCATCCTCATCCTCACATGCCTTCACCTCATGAGGCTATTCACAACACTTATGGCCTCACGTATCTTCACCTCATGAGGGTCCTCATCCTCACGTGTCCTCACCTCATGAGGGCCCTCATGTCCTCACGGCGCCTCACAAACTTTCGCCTAATGAGGACCCACATGGCCTCACGAGTCCTCATCCTCACGTGCCCTCACCTCATGAGGGCCCTCATGGCCTCACGTACCTTCTTCTCATGAGTACCCTCATGGCCTCACGACCCGTCATCCTCACGAGCCCTCACCTCGTGAATACCCTCATGGCCTGACGTGTCTTCAAGTCACTAGGAGGCACATGAGCCTCAAAATAACTTTCCGTCATGTTCACGTGACACGTCGGCGTTGAACTACTGTGTCGGTAGTTGGTACTAATCATACTGCGTGCCATTAAACTGTTTATAGGGTTTCGTGCTGTGCTTGGATAAATTTGGTAACAGTTGTTACTGTCACAGTGAGGTTTAACGTTAGTGTTTGGCATCAACACAGAGGAGCCCGAACTCGTCACCTCATCCGTGAGGTCCCTCACGAAAGTCCTCATGACCTCATTCGTGAGGTCCCTCACGAAAGGCCTCACGGCCTCATCCGTGAGGTTCCTCACCAAGGGCCTCACGACCTCATCCGTGAGGTTCCTCACAAAGGCCCTCACAGCCTCATCCGTGAGGCTCCTCACAGAATACGTTGTACCCTCACGTATTGATGGCATCACGACGACTGGCCTCATGAGGGCCCTCACGGTTAGCCTCATGAGGGACAATGCCTCACGACTGTCCTCGTGAGCAGTGGCGTATCTAGAGCTACCTGCGCCCATGGCAACATGGTTAACATGATGTCCTTGGGGATGCGTTTTCGTGTGGTCCGAACTAGGTTTCACGCTACAACCTCTCTAATGGCGGGTGCTTTAGATCATTTATGAATGTGCCAGGTTGAGTGCCAGACCTGGTACATTCACACCCGACCACATAATGGCGCCCCTGTTCACCTGGCGCCCATGGCACCTGTCCACACCTGCCACACCCTAGATACGCCACTGCTCGTGAGGAACGTTCAGCGTGGTCTGGCCTCACTCACACTCACCTCATCGTCGTGAGGTGAGGATGAGGCGTCTTCATGAGGGTCCTCACGAGTGAGGACGCCCAGCTATGGTTGGGAGTAGTGAACCGTGTATGCCTTCCATTCGGCAAACGATGATGTACTGGATGCAATTTAAAGGTATGTGCAGTGAATAAAATTTGGTGTTTCATGTTCGATGTGCTTGGAGCATTTCCTTCCTTGCTTTTTCTTTTTTTGCGAAGCCTGCAGATAATTTTTCTGTTAGGGAACTCGAGAGCCGCAATGTGTTTTGCATATTAGTGGGTACAAGTAACCCTTCAATACGTCCGGTACACTGTGGCTCCTGGCGTTAGCAGGGATGTCGTACCAGTTGTTTCAGGCGGCACATGGCACCTGCAGCTTTCGCAGGCACCGCGTGCCCCTTGAAGTCATCTGGCACATTTAAAAAAATGTGCCAGTTGATCAGACGGCATCTATCCGTCAATGGGTTTAGAGTGTATTCATGACGGCTTATGCTATGTCTTTCTACTGGGATTGCGCAAAATGGGGCCGCAAAATTCGGATACGGCGGCAGCAAGACCTTTCAAAACTTGCGACACTTCCTGTATCATGAAGCGAAAGAAAGAAAGTCATCAGCGGCTTGTGCAATGCTATTCTGCTTGGGTTATACCACAGGCGATAGCCAAATTCGGAAAACGTGGCAGCAGAGCCCTCTTAAAGGAGCAAAACGCCTTGTGTCATGCTCTCAAAGACTTATTATCAACAACCTATACTATGCCATTCTACCGCGATCTTAACACAGGAGGCCGCAAATATCGGAAAAGGATGCAGCATAGCCCTTCAAAACGGGCGAGACCCCTTGTATCATGCTGCCAAAGATATGTCATCAATGGCTTCTGCTATGCCCTTCTACTGGGATTGTAACAGAGGCTACTGCAAAATACGGAAAATGCGGCAGCAGAGCCCTTTCAAACGGTCGATACCCCTTGTATCATAGTTCCAAAGTCATATACGTATTCGCAACGGCTTATGCCATTGCTCTTCTACTGGAATTATAACGGACGCGACCGAAACGCGACGTACGCGACGGAAACTCCATAGAAGGCTGCAGCAGAGCCCTTTAAAACAGGCAAAAACACCTTTAATCATGGTGGCAAAGACATATTACATACATACAAAGACAAGGTACATGCAGACTTAGGTTATGCCCCTCTCCTGTGATTGTATCGGAGACTACCGCAAAATTTGGAAAACGCGGCAGCAGGGCCCTTTACAATGACTCAAATGACTTGTATAATGGTGCCAAAAAGATGCTATGAACGCCTTGTACTGGGATTGTAACAGAGGCTACCGCAGCGTTCGGCAGCAGATCGAGCCCTTTAAAACGTGTGAAGCTCCTTTAATGGTAGCACAGGGAAACCGGTGTCCCCTGTACATGAAGAGGTCGTGTTTGAGGAAACTGCATGCTTCAAAACGACACTCGCGAAGGCAAAAAAACAAACAAACAAAAAACAATTTGGGGCTTAATATGATCTGATATTAATATAAAAAAATGTCTCAAGCTGGTTTTGCAGAATGCATACGTGAAATCCAGATTTCGGAGTTTGAGCCCCGTATCATTTTCCACTGTTGCACCCTGAGAGATCGCGTTCGACAAAGTCGCCTCCAGAACGACACTCGAACTGGTCAAATGGCCAATTTCATCAACTTTGGGGCTTCATATAATTTGATATAACAATAATATTAAATATGTCCTAAGCTGATTTTGTAATAAGTATATGTAAAAGTAAGATCACGGGGTTTCAACCCCGTACCTTGTTCCCCTGTTGCACCCTTAGAGGACGCGTTTGACAAAATCGCCTCCAACACGGCACTTGAAATGGCCAAATACCAATTCCATCAATTTTGGGGGTTAATATCATTTGATTTAACGATAATATTAAAGATGTCCTAAGCTGATTTTGTAATATGTATACCTGACAGTAAGATCAAGGGGTTTGAGCCCCGTACCTTGTTCCCCTGTTGTAGCCTGAGAGGTCGCGTTTGGCAAAATCGTCTCCAAAACGGCTGGTTCGTATGTGGCCTGGAGGACGTACTGACTGAAAATAGGCGATGATATTTCCAGAATTTGACTGTCTTTGTCGAAAAATCGCAATCTAAACATGGGCCCAACAGGCACAATGCATAAAATTCATTTGGCCAGGGTGCACTAGGTTTATACTCTGCTAGTGCCTTCCATGTCTTCAAGGGTTCTCTGCATGGTATTCTTCTGTATTAGACGATGGCATCGTGCTGTTTTTATTCTGTTTTGCTGTTAATTGGCATAAACGCTGTCTCCCATTGAAATCACACCTTGTAAGGCCGCTTCCCGCATAGCGGCTGAGCATAGTGGCGGCGCAAGCAGGGGGGGGGGGACCGCGAAATTTGGGTTTGTGTGCGCAATCGAATGAAACTTAGACACCCTTAGAGACCCTTCACTTTGATTCAGAGGCGAGCAGGATCTTAAAATTCGCGGAATCTCTCAAGACAAACAATGTATTGTATCTGTTTTCTCCACAGTATGCACAGTAGTATCTGAAGTGAATGCCACTGCCCTTCTTGGGGAGTTTCTTGGACTTAGTTGCTCTGATGGGAGCATTGTGACTTGTCCCATCTCTCAGGTAGAAATAGTTTTTATTACGCTCTTTTTGCTCTTTAAAATGCCGCGCTCATTGTCTGTCATGGGAAGTAGAGAAAGTAACGAAAACAAACAACAGAACGTGAGAGATCCATGATAGGCAAGCCTGAGCGAGAAATTTATCCACCAGCTAGCCTGCATTTACGCCATTCTGTCAACGTGAGAGATATCGTAGCAATCGCCAAGGGTGAAAAAAAAAGAAAGAAAGAAGAGACAGAGAAAGAGAGAGAAAGAAAAGTGCTGATTTCCATTCAAAACGCTGACGAGCCGCAAACACTTCGAAACACGTGTCCTCTGGTGCTGTCGCATCGTTCCATGAGTATCTGTTTCTCTGCGTGCAGCCATAGAAGCCATCTTAATCTGTAATTTTGAATTTCAAACACGTCTAATGTCATTTACTTGTTTCTTTAATGTCTTTTTTCCCTCATTATAATTTACTGGCTTGCACTGTGGCATTGCGGAATGCTCAATCAGCCTCCCAGGTGTATATCACTCGCTGAGTGACCCCTGGTTTGCCAATTCCGAACGATGCGCAGCTACCCAGAGCTGACGTAGCCGCAAATACGGCGAAACACGTGTCCTCTGGTGCTGTCGCATCGTTCCATGAGTATCTCTTTCTCTGCGTGCAGCCATAGAAGCCAGCTTAATCTGTAATTTTGAATTTCGAACACGACTAGTGTCCTTTACATGTTTCTTTAATGTCTTTTTTCCCTTATTATAATTTACTGGCTTGCACTGTGGCATTGAGGAATGCTCAATCAGCCTCCCAGGTGTATATCGCTCGCTGAGTGACCCCTGGTTTGCCAATTCCGAACCATGCGCAGCTACCCAGAGCTGACGAGCCGCAAACACTGCGAAACACGTGTATTCTGGTGCTGTCGCATCGTTCCATGAGTATCTGTTTCTCTGCGTGCAGCCATAGAAGCCAGCTTAATCTGTAATTTTGAATTTCAAACACGTCTAGTGTCATTTACTTGTTTCTTTAATGTCTTTTTTCCCCCATTATAATTTACTGGCTTGCACTGTGGCATTGACGAATGCTCAGTCACCCTCCCAGGTGTATATCGCTCGCTGAGTGACCCCTGGTTTGCCAATTCCAAACGATGCGCAGCTACCCAGAGCTGACGTAGCCGCAAACACGGCGAAACACGTGTCCTCTGGTGCTGTCGCATCGTTCCATGAGTATATGTTTCTCTGCGTGCAGCCATAGAAGCCATCTTAATCTGTTTTTTGAATTTCAAACACGTCTAGTGTCATTTACTTGTTTCTTTAATGGCTTTCCCCTCATTATAATTTACTGGCTTGCACTGTGGCATTGAGGAGTGCTCAGTCACCCTCCCAGGTGTATATCGCTCGCTGAGTGACCCCTGGTTTGCCAATTCCGAACGATGCGCAACTACCCAGAGCTGACGAGCCGCAAACACGGCAAAACACGTGTCCTCTGGTGCTGTCGCATCGTTCCATGAGTATCTGTTTCTCTGCGTGCAGCCATAGAAGCCATCTTAATCTGTAATTTTGAATTTCAAACACGTCTAGTGTCATTTACTTGTTTCTTTAATGTCTTTTTTCCCTCATTATAATTTACTGGCTTGCACTGTGGCATTGCGGAATGCTCAATCAGCCTCCTAGGTGTATATCGCTCGCTGAGTGACCCCTGGTTTGCCAATTCTGAACCATGCGCAGCTACCCAGAGCTGACGAGCCGCAAACACTTAGAAACACGTGTATCCTGGTGCTGTCGCATCGTTCCATGAGTATCTGTTTCTCTGCGTGCAGCCATAGAAGCCATCTTAATCTGTAATTTTGAATTTCATGTTAGCGCTGCGCAGGTATGAGTAGACAGAGGCCACAGCAAGAGTCGAACAAGGAACGACTTTACTCGTGAATAGAAAAGGGAAAAAGTGAAGGAAAAACGTGTTACGCGAGACACGCAGTGTGCGCAAGATGAAAGTGAACAAACACGTGAGCATACGTCAGACGAACACGAAAACGAAACTAGACAACACATTGTGTAAATATATCTAACACCCTCCCTCAATGTGTCGTCGCAAAAACCCTTGTCGATGGTATCGGAGTCTGACGTTTATGAAGACCCAGACTCTCACAATGCCGGCGTGTCTTGTTCCCATTCAGAGCCTTGGTCATGATGTCCGCGTAATTTTCCGATGTTCTGATGTACTGGAGTTTCAATTGTCCGGTCTCGATCTTCTCACGGAGAAAGAAGTGTCGCAACTCTATATGCTTGTTGCGTTCGGATACCACTTGATTATTTCCGACCGCAATTGCACCCTGATTGTCAACGAAGAGGGTATGCGGCTCACCGATGAATTCACTCGCTCCCACTTCGTTCGTAAAATGTTGCAACCACAAGACCTCTTTAGTTGCGTGGCACATTACTCCGCTTCGACTGTTGACAGTGCGGTTGACGTCTGCTTTTTGCTACTCCAGGATACCGCTGCACCTGCTAGCGTAAAAACGTAGCCACTGAAAGAACGCCTGTCAACACAATCAGTCGCCCAGTCTGCGTCGCAGAAGGCTTGAATTTGCTTCCCAGTCTTTGAAAACGTTAACGCAACGTCTTTCGTTTGTTTGAGATAGCGTAGCATGTGCTTCAATCCGCCCCAATGCTGTTCGGTAGGCTTCACATTAAACTGACTCATATATGACGCTGCGAATGCCAAGTCAGGTCTCGTCCCTCCAGCTAAATAAAGTAGCCCTTCAATCGCTTGACGGTACTGGTGAGACAATGCATTCGCTGCCTCGTCCTCATCACACGCTTTCTTGTACTTCATTCCTGGATCTAGTGGTGACGAAGCTCCCCTCGCATCTTTCATGCCAAAGGTTTCCACGAGCTCCTCAGCATACTTTGTTTGGTCCAGGATCAGACTTCCGTCTTCATTTCTTCTGATTCTCATAGATAGTATGTGGCTCGCTTCACCAAGGTCCTCTACTTCGAATGCACTTCGCAGTTTCTGCTTAAAGTCCTCAATTTTCCTTTCCGTCTTCGCTAGGATGAGTATGTCGTCCACATACACACCTATAATGAGGTCTTCACAAAGGTAAACGCAGGGATCTGCTTTTGACCTTGTCATGCCTTCGTTCTTTAGGAGTTCGTCCAATCTTACGTTCCACTCCCTCCCTGATTGACGGAGTCCATAAAGACTTTTCTTTAACAGGCAAACGTTGTCCTGGTCTTCTTTACACAAGATAGTGGGTTGCTCCATATATATGGTTTCCTTTAGAATTCCGTTCAGGTATGCTGCTGTAATGTCAACCTGATGTATTTTCCAATCTCTCTCAATTGCAACCTCAAGGAGTATCCGTATTGACTTCATCTTTATAACGGGTGAATAAGTTTCGTTGAAATCAATTCCTTGGTCTTGAGAATAGCTACAATCGACAACTCGTGCTTTGTACCGTTGTAGATTTCCGTTCTCGTCATATTTCTTTCGAAATATCCACTTGCATTTGACAACTCCTTGATCGCGCGGTCTTGGGACAATTTCCCACGTACCGTTCCTCTTTAGATTTCCCAGTTCTTCATCTATGGCCTCCTGCCAATAATTGCCATCAGGCATCGGCAGTGCTTCTTCCAGAGTGATAGGATCGGGGATAGCGTCGGCTTGTTTGACCGTGTAACAGTAGTTTGGTCGTGGTTTGTTCGCTAGTCGTTGAGATCGTCTCGGTAGCTGTTCTACTTCGTCCTCCACGAGCGCAGCTTTCGTCCTAATCGACCACGCATGGTAGTTCTCTGAATTCAGTTTCGTGATCTTGAATTCATCGCTGAAAGCCATGACTGCTGAATCGTCCCTGGTATGACTGTCGCCCCGTCTCGGTATTCGTCGCTCAGAATCGCTTTGTCGTCCCAGGCACTACTCCTGTGTTCCTCGCGTCTGGCTTCGCTAACGTCGTTTCGGGCGCTATCTTCACTGGCGTCCTAGACTGTCCTCTTCACTTGCGTCCTGAACTGTCGTCTTCACTTGCGTCCTGGACTGTCGTCTTCACTTGCGTCCTGGGCCCATAACCTGTTAGCGCTGCGCAGGTATGAGTAGACAGAGGCCACAGCAAGAGTCGAACAAGGAACGACTTTACTTGTGAATAGAAAAGGGAAAAAGTGAAGGAAAAACGTGTTACGCGAGACACAGTGTGCGCAAGATGAAAGTGAACCAACACGTGAGCATACGTCAGACGAACACGAAAACGAAACTAGACAACACATTGTGTAAATATATCTAACATTTCAAACACGTCTAGTGTCATTTACTTGTTTCTTTAATGGCTTTTTTCCCTCATTATAATTTGCTGGCTTGCACTGTGGCATTGAGGAATGCTCAGTCACCCTCCCAGGTGTATATCGCTCGCTGAGTGACCCCTGGTTTGCCAATTCCGAACGATGCGCAGCTACCCAGAGCTGACGAGGCGCAAACAAGGCGAAACACGTGTCCTCTGGTGCTGTCGCATCGTTCCATCAGTATCTGTTTCACTGCGTGCAGCCATAGAAGCCATCTTAATCTGTAATTTTGAATTTCAAACACGTCTAGTGTCATGTACTTGTTTCTTTAATGGCTTTTTCCCTCATTATAATTTGCTGGCTTGCGCTGTGGCATTGAGGAATGCTGAGTCACCCTCCCAGGTGTATATCGCTCGCTGAGTAACCCCTGATTTGCCAATTCCGAACGATGCGCAGCTACCCAGAGCTGACGAGCCGCAAACACTGCGAAACACGTGTATTCTGGTGCTGTCGCATCGTTCCATGAGTATCTGTTTCTCTGTGTGCAGCCATAGAAGCCATCTTAATCTGTAATTTTGAATTTCAAACACGTCTAGTGTCATTTACTTGTTTCTTTCATGTCTTTTTTCCCTCATTATAATTTACTGGCTTGCACTGTGGCATTGAGGAATGCTCAGTCACCCTCCCAGGTGTATATCGCTCGCTGAGTGACCCCTGGTTTGCCAATTCCGAGCAATGCGCAGCTACTCAGAGCTGACGAGCCGCAAACACGGCGAAACACGTGTCCTCTGGTGCTGTCGAATCGTTCCATGAGTATCTGTATCTCTGCGTGCAGCCATAGAAGCCAGCTTAATCTGTAATTTTGAATTTCAAACACGTCTAGTGTCATATACTTGTTTCTTTAATGGCTTTTCCCCTCATTATAATTTACTGGCTTGCACTGTGGCATTGAGGAATGCCCAGTCACCCTCCCAGGTGTATATCGCTCGCTGAGTGACCCCTGGTTTGCTAATTCCGAACGATGCGCAGCTACCCAGAGCTGACGAGGCGCAAACAAGGCGAAACACGTGTC